>NC_084844.1:77356730-77556730 GCF_033115175.1 Lepus europaeus
TCATTCATGAGTATATTTATTTATTTTATTTTTTTAAGGGAAAGGGTTTATTGGGGAACACCCAACAGACCATAGTGAAGGGGCGGTGAAGGAAAAAGAGTATAAGAGAGAAACAGAGAGGAGAGGAGCTAGCAAGGAGTGAAGAGAGAGGAGAGCAGAGAGCTGGAGAGGAGAGCTAAGAGAGCATGTGTTCAGGAACAGGCCCTTTTAAAACCTCGCCTGAGGGTGGGCAGGGAAGCAAGGGCAGCGAATCCCATTAGGATAGGGGTGGAGCCTGGCTCAGGTAGCTGGGCAATGCAGCCACCTGGCTAAAACTGTGCCAGTTTCCTAACATTCCCCCCTTTTGTTTTTTATAAAGCAGGGTTTGTATGGGGTTACATTAGTCCCAAAAGTCCAGGAGGGGTAGAGGGATGATGATCTGTCTTTAGAACTACTTCCTGCTGACATGGGGCGATGACTTCGCTGGTGTGGGGTGATGTCTCAGGCCGCTGTCTCCTGGTTGGGGAGCCGAGTAAATCCTTGTAGCAGCATTTGGTGGACTGCCTGGTTGTTGAAGGCCTTCATTTGTTTCATTATAACCTGCTGTAAACACTTAAACTGACACTGTAAGTATAAAAGACAGGGTGAGAATAGTAACCAATGATCCTAAGAGTAGCATAACCAGGTAATGAGAGGATTTCATAGAGGAGACGAAATGGGGGGTCTCTGGACCCTTATGGGGACAGTTTGATGGATGTGGCTTAAAGCTGATTCCAGCCAAGACTATGAGAAAAGCCACTTAACTTTCACAGGTAGCGGGGTTTTGTCTGTAGAGAAATTCTGAACAATCATACAACATTACGTGGGGGAAAGGACCATCAGTACACACAGGTTGGGAGTAGAGCCATTGATGGTAGAGGTCATGATTACAAAGGAATGAGGCCCAAGTGGGCTAGATACAGAGGACAGAGTTGTTATTGGAGAACCTAAGAAAGATGTTATCTAAGCTACAACTAAGTTTTCTGATTGAGAGGCAAATAGAACCTGACAGAGGGGCTCCATAATAATCAGGTGAGCTTTAAAGCCTTGTAAATTATGAGGCTCAGACTCATCTATCTTTTCATGTAGTCTACATCCTAAGGGAGGTGTGAACCTCCTTGGGGAAGGCACCCTGTTGACTTCCATTACCTAGCTGGCCTGGGAGGAGAGCTGGCCAGGTAAAGGCAGGTGGCAACTCTTAACAGGAAATATACAGTTCTGCCTGCAATGTTGCTGACCCTACTTGGCCATTTCCTCAGTTGCAGTGGTCACTTTGGAAGCTGCGCCAAGTGAAGGGCTTTTCAGCTTAGAGCCAATAAGATCTGTGGCTCTGACCTGGGCATCCTTCGACTCCAGGGCAGGTTCATTTCCAGTGATCCAACTCTTGGCAGAGCTGCCAGGGCTCTTCACAAGCTGACTTCTGCTGAAGCCCAGGCTTACCACATTGAAAGTCACTGCAGTGGACTGTCCTGTTGGGTCCCCTTGAGGGCAGATCACTGTGCAGACCTACATTTAATAGGCCTGCCACCTATCTCTGCTTTTCTGATGCCTAGCTTTCTTTTACTCCTGATTTTTGTTAAAGCAGACCAGAGGATACAAGTCAAGGGGGGAGCTCAAGTCCCATCTCTAATCTTCGGTGGCCCAAACTACAAGTCCATAGTCACAGGCATGTTCTGTAGTAGTTTATGTTGAGGCAGACAATGCCCATGAAGAAAACTATATTTTTACTTTAAAACTTTCTTTCCCTTTGTTTTGAAAGGGAGGTCTTTTCTGTTTACTGTTTACCTCGTTGATGGTGAAGTAAATGTAGCTAAGAAATTATAATTTAAGCTCTTATTTTGGCTATGCTATTACAGAAAAATGTTAGCCATCTCTTTTTTATAGGCTCTAAAATCAAATTTTGAGTCTTGGAGATTCCTTCATAATAGAATTAGTTTCCTACCTCGAAGAGAATAGAGAAAGAACAAGTTGGGCTCAGAATAGAGAAATGAGGGAGCAAGTCCTAGATCGCTTACCAACAATAGCAATAGCACGTGAAAACTTAGCAACTTATGAAAACATTTACCAGAAGGTCCAATGCCTTCCATAAATATTAATACATATATTTGGAAACCTCTCTTAAATATTTAACATGATATAGCTTGTTTAACCAGCAAATTTAAGCACAAACATATAAAATGTTTTTAGTTTCTTTTTACCAACAAGTTTAAAACATATGATAGAAATTTAGGTTACATGAATTAAAATATCTTTGATTAATTTTAGCTGTTTAAATTTATGGACAATCTTTATAAGCCAATTAAAATAAAACTTAATAAATTTTCCCATGTAGACATACAGTATGTATACACATATAACATAATAGACCAATATAGCAGTTTTCATAGCTTTTTAAGAGAATCTAACTTTTACCAATTGAGTTGAATTACTTTTGTTTTTAATAACCTCAGTTAACCATATTTTCTCAGTTGGTACCTTTAATACATTGTTGGCTTCATCTGTTTACAAAGCCATCCCAAAGTACTGAATACAATAGATGTGCCTGGAAAAATTTCATTTGAACCTATAGGAAGACAGCTAAACACAGAACCAACAATTCTTTAGTTTTATGAGCAGCAAATCTGAGATACGAAACTGTGGATGACAAAAGACAAAGTTGCCATGTTTAAAATTATAAACTAATTAACCAACAAGAGGCATTTGCTTACTGTACACATTTGTTACTGTACTGAAAGCACCCGTAGGATTTTACAAAGCATTTTCCATCTTTAGGCCTCTGGGGCTTTCTTATTAAGATAACCATCATGTCTAGTAACACAAGATTATTAGACTTTTTAATTCTTAGACATTTGTAGTAGTAGCATTTTATACTATAGACTTAAAATTTAGCACCACTTTACATCTTGACAGTACTTCTAATATAATCCAAATTGCCTGATTAGTTGGTGTCTCTACAAGGTGCGAGACATAGGTCCTTCGTTTTTTTTCAGTTGGGTCCAAACTGGAAAAACCGAAGTCCAAAATTTACTGGAAATTTCAGAGTCCAAATTATTTGAAACTTTGACTTTTGATGTTTTGAATGCCGGTCAAGAATGCCAAGAAAGCTCAAAATCCAAAATATCTGGTTGAAGATTCTTTAACATCATGACATAATGTAGACCAAATTTGATTATTGTTATAAGGTAATTATTCAAATCTTTGAAAATAAGCACATATTTAAATAACCCATAGCTCTTAATAAAAATTCAGCTGCTTTTAAACAATTAGAATTTAACAGACATCAAGAGAACATAACAGATTAACACATTGCTTTTACAGAGGATCAGATTTTAATTTTATGTCAAAGAGCAATAGATTAGTATAGTTGTGATATTTTTCATTTGCCAATGTCCTTGATTTACATTTTAAAACAACCTGCTTAAAATCTCCAAATTAAGGTAATGCATCGAATTTTAGCCCTAGTTACTTTAAACAGTGTTGAACTATTTTCATAGACAGTTTATAAACTAACCCAAATAGTTTTTTATAGAATATAACATGCTGAGTATACAAAAGTTTTACCCAGTTTAAATTAGCAGTTACACCTAAATGACTTAGGATGCTGATATCTCTATCTGAATTTAATGAAAATTAAAATTACATTCATCTAAGACAAGCACTAATTACCCATTGCTGTTTCATTGAGTACTGATTACCCGGAAACCTGTTAAAATAAATTGCAAAACAAGTTCATCAAGTTACAAAGCAATATTTTTAAAGGTAGTGATTTTCCTAGATTTAAAGTAAAATTAGTTACAGTGGTCTAGGTCCATGCAGGAAACCCAATTTTTCTGTCTGGCTTGCTCTTGATAAAACAAAGAGCCATCAGAAGGGTGGGATACCTAATTTGTTTCTCAATAAGTAGGGAGCCCAAAAGGATGGGACTACCATTTCCTTGCTGTTCTTGTGGTAAGACTGGGACTAGAGAGGGACAAAAGACCAGTTGGAGATCATGGAGACCGCCCTTCCCAAACTGACAAGACAGAGACAGTAGACTTTGGGCCAGGGCTGGTTCCAAGATAAAAGTCCGAATTCCTAGGTGGGAGGGGGAGATACAGAGAGTGAGGGTAGGAGCTAGGGAGGAAGTATAGGCGGGCTTGAGAATGGCTTTGAGGAATAGTTGAGCAAGGGGCTTCAGCTAGGACACAAGAAGTTGACACCATCCCCTGGAATTCCACAGGAGGGGGAGGTGAGGATGCAGCTGCTGTGTGGGAGATAATGGTGCTGGAACTTCAGCCGCTGAGGCCTCAGGAGGCAGCTGTGCCTCAAAATTTGGAAGGTTGATGTGTGGATGGAGATCGCAGAGCATTCGGTGGCTTGGAAAGAGTTTCGGAGGTGTGCTTCGTGACCAGCAAAAATCCAGGACCCCAAAGAACTGGAGGATGCTGGATTACCAATATAAGGCTATCGGAGTCACGGCACCAATGTTATATCTTAATGTTAGCTGTCACAAAGCACACTGGAGTAAGGGAAAGGGTTTATTGGGGGACACCCAACAGACCATAGTGAAGGGGCGGCGAAGGAAAAAGAGTATAAGAGAGAAACAGGAGAGGAGCTAGCAAGGAGTAAAGAGAAGAGGTGAGCAGAGAGCAGAGAGCTGGAGAGGAGAGCTAAGAGGAGTATATATATATATTTTTTTACATTTGTTTTTAGATGACTAAAAGAGGAGTGTTAGTTAGCCAGCAATATTTGTAAATTTTAAAAAATGTTTTCTTTAGTTCTGTTGATTATACGTCTATTTATTTATTTATTTTTTGACAGGCAGAGTTAGACAGTGAGAGAGAGAGACAAAGAGAAAGGTCTTCCTTTTGCCGTTGGTTCACTCCCCTAATGGCCGCTACAGCCGGTGCTGCACTGATCCGAAGCCAGGAGCCAGGTGCTTTCTCCTGGTCTCCCATGCGGGTGCAGGGCCCAAGCACTTGGGCCATCCTGCACTGCACTCCTGGGCCACAGCAGAGAGTTGGACTGGAAGAGGAGCAACCGGGACAGAACCGGTGCCCCAACCGGGACAACAACCAGGGGTGCCGGCGCCGCAGGCAGAGGATTAGCCTATTGAGCCGCGGCGCTGGCCCGATTATATGTCTTTTTTAAGAAACATTAACATTTATAATTGGTACATCACACTGATTTATCATCTGTTTATTATGAAAAAAATCTCTATCTCTGATTATACATTTTTATTGAAGATTATTTTGTTATCTGCTAAATGGTATATCCATTTGTTTTTCATGGTCAGTGTTTATATAGTACATGGCTTTTAAATTACTTGTTTCTTTATTTATTTGGAAGAGAGCGAGAGGCAGAGAGAGACAGTGATGGAGAGATCCCATTTACTGGTTGACTTTCCAAATAACTACAATAGCCAAGAATGTGCTGGACTTAAGTCAGCAGACAGAAAATCAATTACAAGAGCCATCACTGATGCCTCCCAGGATCTGTAGTAGCAGAATAGTGTTAGGTGCAAAGGTATATCGCAAACTGAGATATTTCATATGTGATGCAGGTATCTTAACCACTAGGCTGTAAATCTAGTTCTGCATAGTATATCTGTTGCCATCCTTTCACTTTTTTGTCTTTCTATCTCAAGAGTGAAACTTGTAGATAGCATACTAAAACATCTTGTTCTTTTACAAAATATGACAACCTTTGCCTTAATTATTAGTTCATTTACATTTAAACTACTTTCTGATATGATTGAAATTATGTCTGCCATTTGGCTACTTATTTTCTGTGTGTCTTATCTGATTTGTTCTTTTTTTTTTTTTGATTTTTGAAATAATTTATTCAAATTGTCTCCAATTCTGTCATCCATGAGGCTACTTATAATGAAGCCTTAATTGGTTTTGTTTGTTTGTTTGTTTGTTTTTTTTTATTATTAAACTTTTATTTAATGAATATAAATTTCCAAAGTACAGCTCATGGGTTACAATGGCTTCCCCCTCCCAAAACTTCCCTCCCACCCACAACCCTCCCCTTTCCCGCTCCCTCTCCCCTTCCAATCACATCATGATTCATTTTCGATTCTCTTTATGTACAAAAGATCAGTTTAGTATAAATTAGGTAACGATTTCAACAGTTTGCCCCCATATAGCAACACAAAGTGAAAAAAAAAATACTGTTGGAGTACTAGTTATAGCATTAAATAAGAGTGTGCAGCACATTAAAGACAGAGATCCTACATAATATTTTTTTTTTAAAAATTAATTAATTTTCTATGCCATTTCCAATTTAACACCAGGTTTTTTTTTTTCATTTCCAAATATCTTTATATATAGAAGATCGATTCAGTATATAATTAGTAAAGATCTCATCAGTTTGTACCCACGCAGAAACACAAAGTGTAAAAATACTGTTTCAGTACTAGTTATAGCATCACTGCTCATTAGACAACACATTAGGGACAGATCCCATATGGGATGTAAGTACACAGTGACTCCTGTTGCCGGCTTAACAATTTGACACTCCTGTTCATGGCGTCAGTAATCTCCCTAGGCTCTAGTCATGAGTTGCCAGGGCTATGGAAGCCTTTAGAGTTCGCTGACTTTGATCTTATTCCGATAGGGTCACAGTCAAAGTGGAAGTTCTCTCCTCCCTTCAGAGAAAGGTACCTCCTTCTTTGATGGCCCCGTTCTTTCCACTGGGATCTCACTCACAGAGATCTTTCATTTAGGTCGTCTTCTTTTTTTTTCTTTTCCATGGTATCTTGGCTTTCCATGCCTACAATACTCTCATGGGCTCTTGAGCCAGGTCCGAATGCCTTAAGGGCTGATTCTGAGGCCAGAGTGTTGTTTAGGACGTCTGCCATTCTATGAGTCTGCTGTGTATCCCACTTCCCATGCTGGATCTTTCTCTCCCTTTTTGATTCTATCAGTTCGTATTAGCAGACACTTGTCTTGTTTGTGTGATCCCTTTGTTTCTTAGACCTATCCAAGCCATCGATTGTTAACTGAAATTGATCACTTGGACTAGTGAGATGGCATTGGTACATGCCACCTTGATGGGATTATATTGGATTCCCCTGGCATATTTCTAACTCCATCATTTGGGGCAAGACTGATTGTGCATGTCCCAAAATGTGCATCTCCTCCCTCTCTTTTTCCACTCTGAAATTTAACAGGGGTCACTTTTCAGTTAACATTTAAACACCTAAGAATAATTGTGTGTTAATTACAGAGTTCAACCACTAGTACTAGAACAACAACAACAACAACAACAAATACTAAAAAGGATAAAGTATTACATTGTACATCTAGAGTCAGGACAAAAGCTGATCAGGTCATTGTTTCTTATAGTGTCCATTTCAGTTCAACAGGTTTCCCCTTTGGTGCTCAGTTGTCACCGATCAGGGAAAACAAATGATATTTGTCTCTTTGGGACTGGCTTAATTCACTCAGCATGATGCTTTCCAGATTGCTCCATCTTGTTGCAAATGACTGGGTTTCATTGTTTCTTACTGCTGTATAGTATTCTATGGAGTACATGTCCCATAATTTCTTTATCCAGTCTACTGTTGATGGGCATTTGGGTTGGTTCCAGGTCTTAGCTATTTTGAATTGAGCTGCAATAAACATTAATGTGCAGATGGCTTTTTTATTAGCGAAATTAATTTCCTTTGGGTAAATTCCAAGGAGTGGGATGGCTGGGTTGTATGGTAGGGTTATGTTCAGGAATCTGAGGAATCTCCAGACTGACTTCCATAGTGGCTTAACCAGTTTGCATTCCCACCAACAGTGGGTTAGTGTCCCTTTTTCCCCACATCCTCTCCAGCATCTATTGTTGGTAGATTTCTGAATGTGAGCCATTCTCACCGGGGTGAGGTGAAGCCTCATTGTGGTTTTGATTTGCATTTCCCTGATTGCTAGTGATCTTGAGCATTTTTTCATGTGTCTGTTGGCCATTTGGATTTCCTCTTTTTAAAAATGTCTATTGAGGTCCTTGGCCCATCTCTTCAGTGGGTTGTTTGTTCTATTGTTGTGGATTTTCTTGATTTCTTTGTAGATTCTGGTTATCAACCCTTTATCTGTAGTATAGTTTGCAAATATTTTTTCCCATTCTGTCGGTTGCCTCTTCACTTTCCTGACTGTTTCTTTTGAAGTACAGAAACTTCTCAATTTGATGCAATCCCAAATGTTAATTTTGGTTTTGCCTGCCTGTGCTCCTGGGGTCTTTTCCAAGAAGTCTTTGTCTGTACCTATATCTTGCAGAGTTTCTCCAATGCTCTCTAATAATTTGATGGTTTCAGGTCGTAGATTTAAGTCTTTAATCCACGTTGAGTGAATTTTTGTGTAAGGTGAAAGGTATGGGTCTTGCTTCAAGCTTCTGCACATGGAAATCCAATTTTCCCAGCACCATTTATTGAATAGGCTGTCCTTATTCCAGGGATTAGTTTTGGGTCTTTGATCAAATATAAGTTGGCTGTAGATGTTTGGATTGATTTCTGGTATTTCTATTCTGTTCCATTGGTCTATCCATCTGTTTCTGTACCAGTACCATGCTGTTTTTGATAACAACTGCCCTGTAGTATGCCCTGAAATCTGGTATTGTGATGCCTCCGGCTTTGTTTTTGTTGTACAAAATTGCTTTGGCTATTCGAGGTCTTCTGTGTCTCCATATGAATTTCAGCATTATTTTTTCCAGATCTGAGAAGAGTGTCTTCGGTATCTTGATTGGTATTGCATTGAATGTATAAATTGCTTTTGGGAGAATAGACATTTTGATGATATTGATTCTTCCAATCCATGAGCATGGAAGATTTCTCCATTTTTTGGTATCCTCTTCTATTTCTTTCTTTAAGGTTTTGTAGTTTTCATCGTAGAGATCTTTAACGTCCTTGGTTAAGTTTATTCCAAGGTATTTGATTGTTTTTGTAGCTATTGCGAATGGGATTGATCTTAGGAGTTCTTCCTCAGCCGTGGCATTGCCTGTGTATACAAAGGCTGTTGATTTTTGTGGATTAATTTTATATCCTGCTACTTTGCCAAACTCTTCGATGAGTTCCAGTAGTCTCTTAGTAGAGTTCTTTGGGTCTCCTAAATAAAGAATCATATCATCTGCAAAGAGGGATAGTTTGAGTTCTTCCTTCCCGATTTGTATCCCTTTATTTCTTTTTCTTCCTAATAGCTCTGGCTAAAACTTCCAGAACTATATTGAAGAGCAGTGGTGAGAGTGGGCATCCCTGTCTGGTACCAGATCTCAGCGGAAATGCTTCCAACTTTTCCCCATTCAATAGGATGTTGGCCGTGGGTTTTTCATATATTGCTTTGATTGTATTGAGGAATGTTCCTTCCATACCCAATTTGCTTAGAGTTTTCATCATGAAAGGGTGTTGTATTTTATCAAATGCTTTCTCTGCGTCTATTGAGAGAATCATATGGTTTTTCTTCTGCAGTCTGTTAATGTAGTGTATTACGTTGATTGTTTTGCGGACGTTGAACCATCCTTGCATACCAGGGATAAATCCCACTTGGTCTGGGTGGATGATCTTTCTGATGTGTTGTTGCATTCTATTGGCCAGAATTTTATTGAGGATTTTTGCGTCTATGTTCATCAGGGATATTGGTCTGAAATTCTCTTTCAATGCTGCATCTTTTCCTGGCTTAGGAATTAAGGTGATGCTGGCTTCATAGAAAGAATTTGGGAGGATTCCCTCTTTTTCGATTGTTCTGAATAGTTTGAGAAGAATTGGAGTTAGTTCTTCTCTAAATGTCTGGTAGAACTCAGCAGTGAATCCATCTGGTCCTGGGCTTTTCTTTGTTGGGAGGGCCTTTATTACTGTTTCAATTTCTGTGTCAGTTATGGGTCTGTTTAGGTTTTCTATGTCTTCCTGGCTCAATTTAGGTAGGTTGTATGTGTCCAAGAATCTGTCCATTTCTGATAGATTTCCCTGTTTGCTGGCATACAAGTCCTTGTAGTAATTTCTGATGATTCTTTTTATTTCTGTGGTGTCTGTTGTTACGTTTCCCTTTTCATCTCTGATCCTATTGATTTGGGTCTTTTCTCTTCTTTTTTTAGTGAGTTGGGCCAATGGTGTGTCAATTTTGTTTATTTTTTCAAAAAACCAGCTCCTCGTTTGGCTGATTTTTTGTAATGTTTTTTTGGATTCAATCCTGTTGATTTCTTCTTTGATTTTAATTATTTCCCTTCTTCTACTGGGTTTGGGTTTGGTTTGCTGCAGATTTTCTAGATCCTTGAGATGACTTGAAAGCTCATCTATTTGGTGCCTTTCCAATTTCTTGATGTAGGCACCTATTGATATAAACTTTCCTCTTAACACTGCTTTTGTTGTATCCCATAGGTTTTGGTATGTTGTGCTGTTATCCTCATTTACTTCCAGAAAATTTTTGATTTCTCTTTTAATTTCTTCTATGACCCATTGTTCGTTCAGGAGCATGTTGTTCAATCTCCATGTGTTTGCACGTGCTCTGGGGATTCCCGAGTTCCTAATTTCCAATTTCATTCCTTTGTGGTCTGAGAAGTTGCATGGTATGATTCTAATTCTCTTGAATTTGCTGAGACTTGCTTTATGGCCTAGTATGTGGTCAATCCTAGAGAAGGTTCCATGTACTGCTGAGAAGAATGTAAAGTCTTAGATGTAGGATGAAATGTTCTGTAGATATCTGTTAGATCCATTTGGGCTATAGTGTCGTTTAAATCTGCTGTCTCCTTGTTGATCTTCTGCCCTGTTGATCTGTCTATCTCTGAGAGTGGAGAATTGAAGTCCCCCAGTACTATTGTATTGGGGTCTAAGTCTCCCTTTAAGTCTCTTAACAAGTAAGCTGGTGCCCTGTGATTAGGTGCATATACATTGATAATCGTTATATCTTCCTGTTGAATGGATCCCTTAATCATTAAATAGTGCCCCTCTTTGTCTCTCCTGACAGTTTTTGTGGTAAAGTTTATGTTGTCCGATATTAAGATGGCTACACCCGCTCTCTTTTCATTTCTGTTGGCATGGTATATCTTTTTCCAGCCTTTCACTTTCAATCTGTATGGATCATTGTTGGAAAGATGAGTTTCTTGTAAGCAGCAAAAAGATGGGTTTTGTTCCTTAATCCACTCAGCCAATCAGTGTCTTTTAACTGGACAGTTCAAGCCATTAACATTCAATGTGACTATTGAATAGGAGTAACTTTGCCCTGCCATTTGCCAAAGATATTTTTTAATATCTGGTTTGAGGTTCCTGTGATCTTTTGCTGTGAGGTTTCCTTCCTTTACCTTCTTTCATATTGGTGACCGTGTTTCTGTGTTTCTGTATTTAACACATCTTTAAGCATCTTTTGCAGGGCTGGACGAGTGGCAACAAATTCTTTCAATTTCTGTTTGCTGTGAAAGGTCTTAATTTCACCTTCATTCACAAATGAGAGCTTTGCAGGATATAATATTCTGGGCTGGCAGTTTTTCTCTCTTAGTACCTGGGCTATATCTCGCCATTCTCTCCTGGCTTGTAGGGTTTCTGATGAGAAGTCAGCTGTAAGTCTAATTGGAGATCCTCTGAGAGTAATCTGGCGTTTCTCTCTTGCACATTTTAGGATCTTTTCTTTGTGTTTCACTGTGGTAAATTTGATTACAACGTGTCGTGGTGAGGATCTCTTTTGATCATGTTTATTAGGGGTTCTATGAGCTTCCTGTACTAGGATGTCTCTGTCTTCCAACCCTGGGAAATTTTCTGCTAGTATCTCACTAAAAAGGCCTTCTAATCCTTTCTCCCTCTCCATGCCTTCAGGAACTCCTAGGACCCGAATGTGGGGTTTTTTAATAGTATCCTGTAGATTCCTGACAGTATTTTTTAGATTTCTGATTTCTTCTTCTTTTTCTTGATTTGACTGTTTCCTTTCCTGTTCTCTGTCTTCTAGTTCCGATATTCTCTCTTCTACTTCACCCATTCTGTTTTTAAGGCTCTCTAATGTGTTTGCCATTTGATCTATTGAGTTCTTCATTTCATTGTGGTTTTTTGTCACTATCGTAGTTTCCTGTTCTACTAGTTTTCACATTTCATTTTGATTCCTCCTTAATATTTCATTTTCACAGGAGAGATTTTCTATCTTGTCCATTAAGGATTTCTGTAGTTCAAGAATTTGTTTTTGAGAACTTCTTAATGTTCTTAATAATTTTTTGATATCTGCTTCTTGCATTTCCTCTATCTCTTCATCTTCATAATCTTGCATTGGCGTGTCTTGTTCACTTGGGGGCGTCATAGTGCAATCCTTGCTCTTGTTACCTCGACTTCTATGTTTGCTGTTTGGCATGTTGGAGATAATTTGTGGTGTTTTTGCTGTGGTGTTTTTTTTTTCTCGTTATACTATGCCTCTAAGTGAGCTGTTTTCTTTGTTGGAGCCTTAGGGGCTGTGATGGGTTTGGCCATCGAGCTATGCTTGTTTCTTCAGGTTTAAGGCTGTGTAACGAGCGACTCTCCCAGATTTCTCACTCACTTGCTCCTTGCTGGCTCGCTCTCTCTCTCTCTTTTTTTTTTTTTTGACTCAGTTGGGAGTGGAGTTGAGGGTAGTTGAAATCTGGCCTCTGTGAGTATTTGTTTGATCCACCCCTGGGACCATACACAGAGTTTATGCAGCCCTCAATGTTTTCTCCAGTTTTGCTAAAGATACTGAGTTTGGCTGAGCTTTACATATGTAAAATCGCGGTGCTCTTTGTTTTGCTTGGTGAGTGAAGGGAGAGGCCTCTGTTCCCCCTCCCCCCAATGTCTCGGGGCTCTGAGGTCTTTGTCTTACCCTCCTCGGTTCCCGCGCTGGCGAGATTCTGTGGCTCTGGCTCCTCTCCCGCCGCTGCCATTCGGCTTGTCTCGGTTGGTTTTCCACGCGGTGGGCTCCCTGTAAGTCCTCTGTGTCTCATCCACAAGATCCGGAAGCGTTTCCTCTGCAGTTTTTTTCTTGAGTCTTTTCCTGAGGCTACAGTAATTCCACTTTTATGAAAGTTTATTTTCCCAAACTAAGGCACACGTCCTCACTATCCGCCATCTTGGCTCCACCCCCTGATTTGGTCTTGTTTCTTACTTACTACCTTTCTTTTGGCTCATGAAATATTTTCAATATTTTTTTAATTTAAGTTACAAAAGTTTCATTTATTTTATATATACAGATTTAGGAACATAGAGATACTTCTCACCCTACCCTCCAACCTCCCCACTTGCCAACCCTTCTTCCTCCTTCTCCCATTCCCAATCTTGATTTATATAAAGATGTATTTTCATTTTATTTAATGATCATAAAGTGAACCTGACACTAAGTAAAAGAGTTCAACAAACAAAGAGTTCAGTACTGTTCCTTAATGGAAGAGACAAGGGCTATAAACAATAATCAAATCTCAAATTGTCCATTTTACTCCAATACATTACATTTTAGATACTCAGTTACCTCAGATCATGGAAAACATGTAGTATTTTGGGACTGGCTTATTTCACTAAGTATAGTGTTTTCCAGTTGCATCTATTTTGTTGAAAATGACAGAATTTCATTATTTTTTTATCACAGCATAATATTCCATAGTGTATATATACCATAATTTCTTTATCTATGCAGTCTTCAGTTGATGGACCTCCGCACCGATTCCATATCTTAACTATTGTGAATTGAGCTACAGTAAACATGAGGATGCAGATAACTTTCATTTGCTGATTTTATTTCCCTTGGGTAGGTCCTCAGAAGTGGGATGTCATATGGTAAGTCTATATTCAGATTTCTGAGGTATCTCCATACTATCTTGCGATTGTTTATATTCTCACCAACAGTGGGTTAGGGAACCATTTTTCCCCACATCCTCAACAGCATTTGTTGTTTATTGATTTCTGTAAGAAAGCCATTCTAACTAGGGTGAGGTGAAACCTCATTGTGGTTTGGATTTGCATTTCCCTGATGGCTACTGATGCTGAGCATTTTTTTTTTCCATGTGTCTGTTGCCCATTTGGATTTCCTGTTTTGATAATGGTTTTTCAAATCCTTTGCCCATTTCTTAAATAGATTGTTTGTTTTGTTGTTGAGTTTCTTGAGCTCTTTATAGATTCTGAAAATTAGTCCTTTGTTGCATAGTTTGCAAATATTTTCTCCCATGTGTAAGTTGTCTATTTTGTTGAGTGTTTATTTTGGAGTGCAGAAGCTTCTCAATTTGATATAATTTCGTTTGCCCGTTTTTGCTTTGATTGCCTGTGGTTCTGGGGTATTTTCCAAGAATTCTTTGCATATGCCAATGTCTTGCAGTATTCCCCCACTTTCTCTAATAATATGATGGTATTGGGTTGTAGATTTAGGTCATTCTGGATTTTAGTGAAAGGTGTAGGGTAGGGGTCTTATTTCATACTTCTGCATTTGGAGATCCAGTTTACCCAACACCATTTGTTCAAGAGACTTTCCTTGCTCCAGGATTGATTTTAGCTCCTTTGTCAAAGATAAGTTGGTTGTAGATGCATGGATTAATTTCTGGAATTTCTATATTGTCCCAGTGGCCTACACATCTGCTTTTGTGCTGTTCTGATTATAACTGCCCTGTAGTATTTCATGAAATCTGGAATTTGATACCCAAAGCTTTGTTTTTGCTGTATAATAATATTCCTTTAGTTATTTGGGGTCTCCTGAGTTTTCATATTTAGCATTTTTTTTCTATATCTGAGAAGAATGTCCTTAGTATTTTGATTGATCACTTGAATCTATAAATTCCTTTCAGTAGTATGGACATTTTGATGCTCTTAATTCTTTGAATCCATGAATGTTGAAGATTTTTCCATTTTTTGTGTTTTCTTTTCTTTTTTTTTTACTTATTTATTTTTTTTGAAAGAGTGGACAGTGAGAGAGAGAGAGACAGAGAGAAAGGTCTTCCTTTTTTCGTTGGTTCACCCCCAAATGGCCACTGCAGATGGTGTGCTGAGGCCAGTGCACTGCACTGATCTGAAGCCAGGAGCCAGGTGCTTTCTCTTGGTCTCCCATGTGGGTGCAGGGCCCAAGGACCTGGGCCATCCTCCACTTTACTCCCAGGCCACAGCAGAGAGCAGGACTGGAAGAGGAGAAACCGGGACAGAATCTGGCGCCCCGACTAGGACTAGAACCCGGTGTGCCGGCGCCGCAGGCGGAGGATTAGCCTATTGAACCATGGCACTGGCTTTTTTTTATTTATTTCTTTAATGTTTTGTAATTTTCATTGTAGAAGTCTTTGATGTCTTTGATTAAGTTTATTCCAAGGTATTAATTTTTTATAGTTACTGTGAATAGTATTGATCTTAGGAGTTCTTTCTCAGTCATTGTCTTTAAATTCAGAGGCTATTGATTCTTGTGTGTTGATTTTATATTTTGCCACTTAGCCAAACTCTTTTGTGAGTTCTTAGTGGAGTCCTTTGGATCCTTTATAGATAGAATCATGTCATCTACAAATTCAGATAGTTTCACTTCCTCCTTTCCAGTTTCTCTCTCTTTGATTTATTTTTCTTGCCTAATAACTCTAGCTAGAACTTCCAGTATTATATTAAATAGCAATGGTGAGAGTGGGCACTGTTGTCTGGTTGCAGATTTTAGTGGGAATGCTTCCAACTTTTCCCCATTCAATAGGATGCTGGCCATGAGTTTCTCATAAATTGCTTTGTTTGTGTTGTGGAATGTTCCTTCTATACCCAATTTGTTTAAGTTTCTTATCATGAAAGGATGTTGTATTTTATGAAAAGCTTTCTTTGCATTTATTGAGATAATCATATGGTTTTTGTTCACCATATTGATCGATTTACAGACGTTGAAACATCCTTGCATACCAGAGATAAATCCCACTGGGTCTGGGTGAATGATCATTCTGATGTGTTTTTGGAATCGATTGGCTAGTATTTTGTTGAGGATTTTTGCACCTATGTTCATCTGGGAAATTGGTCTGTTATTCTCTTTTTCTGTTGTATCTTTTACAGGTTTAGAAATGAAGATGATGCTGGCTTCATAGAAGGAGTTTGGCAGGATCCCTCTCTTTCACTTGTTTTGAATAGCTTGAGAAGAATTGGAGTTAGTTCTTTAAATGTCTAGTAGAATTCATCAGTAAAGCATCCATTCCTGCCCTTTTCTTTGTTGGGAAATTCAATCTCTGTCTTGATTATTCATCTGTTTAGGTTCTCTGTGTCTTCATGGCTCAATTTAGGTAGGTTGTATGTCCAGAAATCTATCCTTTCTTCCTGGTTTCCTGAATTGTTGGCATATAGCTCTTTGTAGGAATTCCTGGTGATTCTTCTTAATTGTTTGGTATCTGTTGTTATAGTTCCATTTTCGTCTCTAATTTTATCAATTTGGGTCTTCTTCCTATTTGGTTAGTTGGTCCAATGGTGTATTTATTTTGTTTATTTTTTTCAAAAAACCAACTCTGCATTTCACAGATCTTTTAAATTTTTTGTTCCAAATTTGTTACTTTTTCTCTAAATTTAATTATTTCTTTTCCCTAGTTTTAGGTTTAGTTTGCTGTTGCTTTTCTATGTCCTTGAGGTTCACTGTTAACTCATTTATTTGGTGTCTTTCCAATTTCTTGATGTAGGCACCAGTTGTTATAAATTCCCTCTAAACATTGCTTTCACTGTATCCCATAATTTTTTATATATTGTACTATTGTCTTCATTCATTTCTAGAAATTTTTTGTTTTCTTTTTGAATTCTTCCTTGACCCACTGTTTATTCAGGAGCATGTTTTTCAGTCTGCATGTGTTTGTCATCCTGAGATTCTTGAGTCCTTGATTTCCATATATATATATATATTTTTTTTTTTTAATTTACTGAGCCCTGCTTTAAGGCCTAGTATGTGATATAATCTAGAGTAAGTTCCATGCACTGGTGAAAAGAATGTTTATTCTGCAACTGTGTGGTGTAAAGTTCTGTAGATATCCATTAGGTCCTTTTGGCTTATAGTATCAATTAACTGTTTCCTCGCTCATTTTTTGCCTAGTTCATCTGTCCATTGCTGAAAGTCAAGTATTGCAGTCCCCCAATAATATTATTTTGGAGTCTAGGTCTCCCTTTAGATCTATTAACGTTTCTTTTAAATAGTTAGGTGCCCTATAATTGGGTGCATATACATTTATTATAGTCATATCTTCCAGTCGAATTGATCACTTAATCATTACATAGTTCCCTTCTTTATCTCTTTTAGCTGTTTTTATGTTAAAGTCCATTTAATCTGATATTAGGATCTCAATGCGTGCTCTTTTTTTGGTTTCTGTTAGCACGGAATATCTTTGTTCATTCTTTCACTTTCAGTCTACATGTATCTTTGTAGGTGAAATGTGTTTCTTGTAGGTAGCAAATAGATGGGTCTTCTTTGTTAATCGTTAATCCATTCAGCCAGTATATATCTTTTAACTGGAGAGTTGCGGCCATTTACATTCAAGGGACTATTGATTAGTAATGCCTTGGTCCTTCCATTTTTTGATAAATATTCCTATTTATTTTGGATTTCCTTTGTATTTTTACTGGGAGATTTTCTGCCTTCACATTCTTTCATAATGATGACCATGTTTTGTGTTTCTGTGTTTAGCATATCATTAAGTATCTTTTGTAAGGCTGGATATGTGGTGATAAATTCTTTCAATTTAAGTTTGTTATGGAAGCTCTTTATTTCACCTTCATTCGTAAATGATAGCTTTGCGGGGGGAGGATTTGATCAGCTCTGTTGGTGTAATCTCACACTCACCTCTCCTCTAAGGAAACCAATACCTGGGTACCAGCCCCAATGTGTACAATATTCCTCTGTGCTGCCACAAGAATCACACAAAAGATTTGTGCAGTCCTCAGTGTGAGCACAGATCCTGCATCGATGACCCTGCCCAGTCAATTAGGGAGATGTGAGTGTGTGGAGCTGCACACAATTGCCCAGAGACCCAGCCACACCCTGCGCCCTACCACACAGCAATAGTGTTTCTATAGTCTCATCATACAAGGCTCCCACAGTCACTGGGCACTAAGGATCCACTCTCCCCTGTCAGTCTGTCCTGTCAACAGAGAGACAGAAACACTCCCAGAGCCAGTCACTTATAGGTTTTTCACCCAGGCAACCTAAGCCTCAGAGAGGAGACCTCACAGTCCTATGAGGCTGCCCAGCCCCCTGTCAATTCTCCCAACCAGGCTCAGTTGTCTCCTGGTTGCTGGGTGTATGGACACAAGCTGGTGCAGCTGTGACATGTGTCCAAAATGGCACCCACCCTCTTTCAGTTAGTTACAAGATGCCATTGTTAGGTGGATAGGGAGAGAGAAGCAAGCTCCATTTTCCCCTGTAGCTTGGTAGGTACACTGTGGCCCAAGTGCTCTAAGATGGACATATGCCAGACTCCCCCTACAGCTATATCACCAGTGGCTTGGGTTGTTGCAGTCTGGTCTCACCTCACTCTCTAAAGCTGGTGCTGAGGGTCTCAGCTGCAGGGGGTCCTGTGTTGTGTCCATGTTTATGGTGCACATCCACACCATCCCTGTAATCTCTAACTTGCACAGTTTCCACTGTAGTTTTCTCCCTTACTCTTCCTCGAGATTCCACTCCACTTTTTATTTTATATTTTTTAAAGATTTTTATTTATTTATTTGACAGGTAGAGTTACAGTGAGAGAGAGAGAGAAAGGTCTTCCTTCCGTTGGTTCACTCCCCAAGTGGCCACTACGGCCAGCGCTGCGCTGATCCGAAGCCAGGAGCCAGGTGCTTCCTCCTGGTCTCCCATGTGGGTGCAGTGACCCAAGCACTTGGCCATCCTCCACTGCCCTCCCAGGCCACAGCAGAGAGCTGGACTGGAAGAGGAGCAACCGGGACTAGAACGCGGTGCCCATATGGGATGCCGGTGCCACAGGCGGAGGATAACCTAGTACACCACCGCACCAGCCCCTCCACTCCACTTTTTAAACTGTCTTTCCCTAGATAGAATAGTAAGCTGCCTCCCTATTCCACTGTCTTAGAATCACCTCCCCCCCCCCCTCAGATTTTGCTTTCTGTTGCCATATAGATTACACAGTTAGCTGCATCTTATGTAAGAGGGACGTAAGACTCACGGAAGAGTATGCCCCAGTTCTTTCAGCTTTGGTAGATCTGATCTGTTGAGGAGAAATGTGATCTTACAGGTGTTGGTGTCATTTGAAGACCTGGCTGTGGACTTCACCTGGGAGGAGTGGCAGGACCTGAACCATGCTCAGAGAATCCTGTACAAGGATGTGATGCTGGAGACCTACAGCAGCCTGCTGTCCTTGGGTGAGTGACAGTCCCCTAACATGCCCAACTGGAGTGTTTTCTTTCCATTTGACTACTAAATGAGCACTTAATAAAGTTTAATGCTGGATGAGTACTGGATTTGATTCCATGAAGAATCTGCACATCTTCCATCTAGGAAAGAATTTAAATCAGAACTTCTGTTGCAGAATTCTTGACCAAGATTTTTTCCTTCTTCAGAACATCTAAATTAGTGGTTTGACAAAGTCTTATGTTTCCTATTAACAGGGTACTGTATTACAAAACCTGACTTGATCTTCAAGTTGGAACAAGGAGAAGAGCCATGGATAGTTCAAGAATGCCTAAACCCAAACTTAAAAGGTCAGTTAGCACATACATGGTATGGAGACTATGCCAAAAAGAATGCAGTGAATTTTCACTAGAACTATTCACGCAGTTTATTTTCTGAAGTGCCATTCCTGGTGACAGCTTGATTTCAGGCAGCAGACAGGCTTTCTACAAATTCTGGGAAATGCTGTCATGTGTGTATCTCTCCACGTCTTCTTTGGCTCTTGATGAATATATGCTTTCATTTTTAAAAATCCAATCCTTTTCTGACCCTACTTACACTTTTTTCTTGCTTAGATATATTCCCTAAAGTCTAATTTTCTTTCTTTACTTTAATTCCCTGCTTTTCCTCAGGAATTTTTTCATGTATTTATTAATTCCTTCCATTCTTGTTTTTTTCATTTTCTTTTTTTTAATGGCAAACAGATTTCATGTATTTAATATATACAGATTTAGGAGCATAGTGATATTTCCTACTACCCTAAGCTCCCTCTTGTGCATGCTTCCTCTTCTTTCCTTTCTTATTCCTAAATTTTTATAATGATCTACTTTCTGTTTATTATATACTCACAAGGTTAACCCTACGCGAAGCTGATAATTAACAAATAGTTAAAAAAAAATTCCTCAACAGTAGACAAGGGCTATAAATAATCATCAGATCTCAGAATGTCAATTTCACTCCTGTACATTATATTTTTGGTACTCTTTTAGTTACCACAGATCAGAGAAAACATGTGGTATTTGCCTTTTGGGGACTGGCTTATTTCAAGTAAGTATAATGTTTTCCAGTTGTATCCAATTTGTTGCAAACAACAGGATTTCATTCTTATTTATTGCTGAGTAGTATTCCATATTCTATATAGAGAGAGCATAATTTATTTTTCCATTCATCAGTTGATGGACATCTGAGTTCATTCCATATCTTAGCTATTGTGAATTGAGCTGCAATAAGCATGGGTTTATAGGTAACTCTTTCTTAGGCTGATGCCTGGGTCATATGATTGATCTATTTTCTACTTTCTGAGGTATCTCTATGCTGTCTTGCATAATGGCTGTACTCATTTACATTCCTACCAGTAGTGATTAGGGTACCTTTTGCACAATGTCCTCACCAGCATTTATTGTTTGTTGATTTCTATATGAGAGCCATTGTGGTTTATATTTGTATTTCTCTGATGGTTAGTGATCTTGAATATTTTTTCACGTGTCTGTTGGCTATTTGAATTTCCTATTTTGAGAAGTGCCTGTTCAAGTCTTTTGCCCATTTCTTGTTTTTCTTTTTAGAAATCTTTTATTTAATAAATATAAATTTCATAGCTACATATTTTGGATTATAGTGATTCTTCCCCCCATACCCACCCTCCCATCCCCACTCCTGTCCCGTCTCCTACTCCCTCTGCCACCCATTCTTCATTAAGACTAATTTTTAATTATATACAGAAGATCAACTCTATACTAAGTAAAGATTTCAAGTTTGAACCCACACAGATACACAAAGTATAAAGTACTGTTTGAAGACTAGTTTTACCGTTAATTCACATAGTACAACTCATTAAGGACAGAGGTCATACATGTGAAGTAAGTGCATAGTGACTCCTGTTGTTGATGTAACAATTGACACTCTTATTTATGACATCAGTAGTCACCTGAGGCTCTTGTCATGTGCTGCCAAGGCTATGGAAGCCTTTTGAGTTCATGTTATTTAGACCTTATTTAGACAAGGCCATAATCAAAGTGGAAGTTCTCTCCTCCCTTCAGAGAAAGGTACCTCCTTCTTTGATGGCCCCTTCTTTCCACTGGGATCTCACTCACAGAGATCTTTTATTTAGGTCATATTTTGCCACAGTGTACTGGCTTTCCATGCCTGAAATGCTTTTATGGGCTTTTTAGCCAGATCAGAATGCCTTAAGGGCTGATTCTGAAGCCAGAATGCTGTTTAGTTGCCCATTTCTTAACTGGATTGTTTCTTTTGTTGTTGTTAGGTTTCTTGAGCTCTTCATAGAATCTGCTTATTAATCCTTTATAAGTTTCATAGCTTGTAGATATTTTCTCTCATTCTGTTGGTTGCGTCTTCACTTTGCTGAATGTTTTCCTTTGCAATGCAGAAACTTCTCAGCTTGATGTAACCCATTTGTCTATATTTCCTTTGATTCCCTGTTCTGTTTTTTTTTTTCCCCAAGAAGTTTTTCCCTTGCCAGTGTTTTGCAGTTTCCCCAAAGTTTTCCTGTAGTACTTTCATGTTGTCAGTTTGTACATTCAGACCCTTGATACATTTTGAGTTAATTATTTTATAAGATGTAAAGTAGGGGTCTTATTTCATATTTCTGCACATGAAGATCCAGTTTTCCCAGCACCATTTGTAGGAGAGAATGTGCTTTCTCCAGGGATTGATTTTAGCTTTTTTGTCAAAGATTAGCTGGTTGGACATGAGTAGATTGATTTCTGGAGTTTCTATGCTGTTCCATTGGTCTTACATGTCTTATCTTTGTGCTAGTACCAGACTGTTTTGATTATAACTGCCCTGTATGTCTTGAAATCTGATATTGTGATGCCTCTAGCTTTATTTTTGGTGTGTAAGATTGCTTTAGTTACTTGAGGATTCTTGTGTTTCAAAATGAAGTTTAGTATCATTTTATCAAGAACTGAGAAGAATGTCATTGGTATTTTGATTTGTATCACATTGAATCTGTAAATTGCTTTCAATAGTATGGACAGTCTGATGATATTGATTCTTCCAATCTGTGAACATGGAAGATTTTCCACTTTTTGTATCTTCTTCTAGGTTCTGTAGATATCAGTTAGATTCATTTGGTCTATTATGTAGATTAGCTCTGTTATTTTTTTGATGATTTCTTGACCTATTGAGGTGGGCTGGTGCCGCGGCTCACTTGGCTAATCCTCCGCCTGCGGCACCGGCACCCTGGGTTCTAGTCCCGGTTGGGGTGCCAGATTCTGTCCCAGTTGCTCCTCTTCCAGTCCAGCTCTCTGCTGTGGCCCAGGAAGGCAGTGGAGGATGGCCCAAGTGCTTGGGCCCTATACCCGCACAGAAGACCAGGAAGAAGCACCTGGCTCCTGGCTTTGGATCAGCGCAGCACGCTGGCCGCAGCACACTGGCTGTGGCGGCCATTTGAGGGGTAAACTAACGGAAAAAGGAAGACCTTTCTCTCTGTCTCTCTCACTGTCTCTGCCTGTCAAAAAAAAAAAAAATGAGGTGTTGAAGTCCCCCATTACTATTGTACTGGAGTCTGTGTCTCCCTTTAGATCCGTTAACATTTGTTTTAAATAGCCAGGTGCCTGACATTGGGTGCATATATATTTATTATGGTCACATCTTCTTTTTGAATTGATACCTTAAGCATTACATAATGTCCTTCTTTGTCTATTATAACAGTGTTTGTGTTAGTCCATTTCACCTGATATTAGGGTGGTTACAGCTGCTTTCTTTTCTTTCTGTTAGCTTGGAATATCTTTCTCCATCCTTTAATTTGTTGAGATGTGTTTTTTTTTTTTTTTAGTCAGCAAATAGATGGGTCTCTTTTGTTAATCCATTCAGGCAGTCTATATCTTGTAATAGGAGATTTTAGGCCTTTTATATTCAAGTTTATTATTGATAGGTAATGACTTGGCTCTGCCGTTTTTCCATAAATACTCCCATTTTCTTTCTCTCTCTTTCTTTCTTTCTTTCTTTCTTTCTTTCTTTCTTTCTTTCTTTCTTTCTTTCTTTCTTTCTTTCTTTTTTGACAGGCAGAGTGGACAGTGAGAGAGAGAGACAGAGAGAAAGGTCTTCCTTTTGCCGTTGGTTCACCCTCTAATGCCTGCTGCGGCCAGCGCACCACGCTGATCCGAAGCCAGGAGCCAGGTGCTTCTCCTGGTCTCCCATGCATGTGCAGGGCCCAAGGACTTGGGCCATCCTCCACTGCACTCCCTGGCCACAGCAGAGAGCTGGCCTGGAAGAGGGGCAACCGGGACAGGATCGGTGCCCTGACCGGGACTAGAACCCGGTGTGCCGGCGCCGCAAGGCGGAGGATTAGCCTATTGAGCCGCGGCGCCGGCCCCATTTTCTGCTGTGGATTTACTTTGTACTTGTGCTGGGAGATTTTCTGCCTTCATATTCTTTCATAGTGTTGGCCATACTTTGTGTTTCTGTGTGTAGCATATCCTTCAGCATCTTTTACAAGGCTGGATGAGTGGTCACAAATTCTTTCAATTTCTTTTTGTTATGGAAGGTCTTTATTTCTCTTTAATTCATAAATGAGAGCTTTGCAGGTTACAGTATTCTGGGCTGACTTTTTTCTCTTAAGACTTGAACTCTGTCTTGCCATTCTCTTTTAGCCTGTAGGGTTTCAGATGAGCAGTCAGATGTTAATCTAATTGGAGTTCCTCTCAAAGTAATCTGATTTTCTCTCATGCACATTTAAGAATCTTTTCTGTTTTAACATTGAAAGATTGACTACAGTGTGTCTTCATGAAGATCTTTTCTGGTCATGTCTATTAGGAGTTCTATGTGCCTTGTGTACTTGGCAGTCCTTTCTTTCTCCAAATTGGAGAAGTTCTCTGTAGTTATTTTTATGGATGTTCTAATCTGTTCTCTTTTTCCACACCTTCAGACCTCCTATGACCCATATTTTGGGTCCTTTGAAAGATACGTATCCCTTAAATCTTTAATACCATTTTTAATTTTTCTCATTTTTTCCTTCTTTATATTTGTTTTGGTGTGACTGAGATATTTTGAAAAATTTGTCTTTTAGCTCTGATACTGTTTCTCCTGTTTCACCAAGTCTGTTTTTAAGGCTCTAGTATATTTTTATTTGACATGATGAATTTCTCATTTCTAATATTTCCATTTGGTTTCTCTTCTAAATCTCAATTTCATGGGAAGATTTTCCTTCCATGTAATATATGGATTTCTTTAACTCATGAATTTGCTTTTCCTTGCTTCTGAGTAATCCTGTGATCAATCTTTTGAATTTCCATTCAGGCATTTCATCAGTCTTTTTGTCTTCACATTCTAATACTGAAGTGTTATTGTGTTACTATGGGGGAGTCATGTTTTCTTGCTCATTTTTGTTTCTTGAGTTTCTACTTTTTTTTTTTTGTCATTTGTGAAAATGCTTGATTTTCCCCTTTGGTTGCTTTATTTGTGAACTATGCCTCTGTGGAATGTCTGCTCTTTCAGTGAGTACTCAAAGGCATGTGCTGGGTGGTGTCAGGGAGTTATGGTCTGTGTGCCAGGGTGACATCCAAGCTGGGCATTGTAGATCTCCTCTGTTGTCAGTAGGGATGAGTGTATGATCATCTCTGTTGGCATAATCACACCCCTACCTCCTCTCTTCCAAAGTGATCAATGCCTGAGTTTAGTCTACAGCAAGTTAAACACTCACCTACACTGCCACATGAACCACACAAAGGATCTCTGCAGTCCTCTCTGTGAGCATGGATCCCACTGCAATGACCCACTTAAGCAGTTTGGAAACTCTGTACCTCCAGCAAGAGACACAGTGATTGTCCAGAGACCCAGCTGCACCCCGCATCTTATCATGCAATCACAGAGTTTCCACAGTCCCAGCACCCAAGGCTCCCATAGTCATGGGTTGCAGAACATTGCTCTACCTCACTAGCCTGTCCTGTCTGTTGACACAGCAGAGGTATTCCCAAAGCCAACTGCCTGTGGGTGCTCTGCCCTGAGGGTGTGAGTCTCAGAACCTGTGATATGTTGAGAGGCTGGAAGTACCTCACAGTCCTATGTGAGTGCCCAGCCCCCTGTCAATCCTCCCAGCCAGCAGACTCAAAGTCATGGGGGACATAGATTTTTCCATCTGGTAGTATCTGGATCACACGCATACATAAGAGCTGTCCCCCATGCTAATGATGTCAATATAGTGCCTTCTTTTTGCCAGATGCTACATGCCCTTGTTAGGGGATGGGGAGAAAGAAACTTTCCACTTTTAAACTGGGTTAGGCATGTACCCTGTTCCCCATTAGGGCTCCAGACCAGAGTCAAAGACAGTGTGGTTTGCCAGGCTCTCCTTCTGGCAATATCATCAGTGGCATGGGCTGCTGCAGTCTGCTCTCACCTCACACTCCGAAGGTGGCACTTCCTCTGGCTCTCAGCTATGGGGATCATTGATTCTGTCTTTTGCTCCTTGCTGTGCATCCAGACCTTCTACACTAATCTGTGGCATCCCTCTTTTTTCTGTAGAATTTCTACCACAGGTTTCTCTCTACCTCACTTGCACTTCATCTACTTTTTTTGCTACTATTTTCCCCTTGCCTAAAGCATTATCTTTTTCCCTAGTCAACCATCTTGGAATCGTCCAAGAATATTCTTAGTAAATATTTTTATTTCAGGTGATCAGTGCTGGAATATCCTTACTAAACATTGAGAGAGAGAGAGAGAGAGAGAGAGAGAGAGAGAGAGAGAGAGAGATATCTTCTGTACACTGCATCATTCCCCAAATGCCTGCAAGAGTTATGGCTGAATCATTCTGAATGAAGCAAAAAGCTTAAAATTCCATGACAGAGCCCAAGAACTTGAGTAATCATCTGCTATGTCCCAGGGTATATTAACAGAAAACTATACTAGAAGCAAGTCCCAGGATGTTAACTGGGACTCTTACAGGATATAGTCATCTCAAGCACTGGCTTAACATATCTTAACACATAACCTATTTTGTCATAGTTAAAAGAAAAGCATTTAATATTGTAAACAAAAAGATTGTGAACATTGGGGAAATGCATTGATATAATTTATTATTATAGCTTATTTTTGAGAAAAGCCTTATAATGGTCATAAATGAATGCCTTAGCCAGTTAGTATAAGAGGAAGCATCATTTACTTGAGTATTCCAGAAGATACATTTGGATGTGCTTCTTGAATATGAGTGTTTTTTCTCATTTCAGTTTCCCAGGAAAGAGATGGCCTGATTGTGACCAACAAGGAAAGTAAAGACATAAATTTGAGGAAGGATGTGGTCACAAACAACAATACATTCACTCACAAGGGAATTGAATCAAGAAAAACACGTAATTTAAGCTCAAGCCATATTCAAAAACTGATCATCAAAAAGAGAAATTGTTCAGGAATGAAACCTGAGGTATGCAGTATATTTCACAATGTGCATATCCCTAGTATGCCGGATGAGATGCAAGCTGGAGAGAAATTAGATGCTCCTAATGTACCTGGGGACTCTTCTCATTGCTCAGAGCCACATAGTTCGCATCACAAGGTTCAGACTGTGCCATTTGATCACAGTAAACAAGCAAAAACCTTGCAAAGGAAGAAAATGTTCTTTACATTTGAGAAGGCTTATATGAGAGACACTTGTAACAAGTCAACTATTGTAGGAAAGACAATGAAGACAATTCAAATAGGGAAGGAAACTTTGCATAAAAATTCTAACCTCAGTAAGTATCAACAAACCCAAACAAAAGAGAAACTCTGTGAATTTTTTAAGGGTGAGGAAGCTGTGAATTACAAATCAGATCTTACAATGAATCAGAAAACACACACAGGAAAGAAATCCTATGTATGTGAACCCTATAAAAAATCTTTCAGCTATAAATCCTGCCTCGCAGTCCATCACAGAACTCACACAGGGGAAAAGCCCAGTGGGTACAATGAATGTGGAAAAACCTTTTCCTGGAAGTCATATCTCATGAGAAATCAAAGAATTCACACAGGGCAGACACTATATGAAATTAATGAGTGTGGAAAAGCTTTTTACGTGAAACCACACTTTGTAAGACATAAGAAGGGTCGCCCAGCAGTGAAACCTTATGAATGTAATGAGTGCAAAAAGGACTTTTGCCAGAAATCAGGCCTCATAACACATCAGAGAGTTCACACAGGGGAGAAACCTTATGTATGTAATGAGTGTGAGAAAGCCTTTTCCCAGAAGTCAAACTTGAATAAACACCTGAGAATTCACACAGGAGAGAAATCCTATGAATGCAATGAATGCGGAAAAGCCTTTTGCCAGAAGTCAGTCCTCATAAGACATCAGAGAAGTCACACGGGGGAGAAACCTTACAATTGTAATGAGTGTGGAAAAGCCTTTTCCCGGAAGTCCCATCTCATAATACATCAGAGAATTCACACAGGGGAGAAACCTTTTAAGTGCAATGAATGTGGAAAAGCCTTTTACCTGAAATCACACTTTGTTACACATCAGAGAATTCACACAGGGGAGAAACCTTATAAATGTAATGAGTGTGGAAAAGCATTTTCCCGGAAATCACACGTCATAACACATCAGAGAACTCACACAGAAAAGAAATCTTTTGAATGTAATGAGTGTGGAAAAATCTTTTACCAAAAGTCACACTTTGTAACACATCAGAAGATTCATACAGTGGTGAGACATTATGAATGTAATGAGTGCAAAAAAGAGTTTTGCCAGAAGTCAGGCCTCATAACACATCAGAGAATTCACACAGGGGAGAAACCTTATGTATGCAGTGAGTGTAAGAAAGCCTTTTCCCAGAAGTCAAACTTGAATAAACACCAGAGAATTCACACAGGGGAGAAATCTTATGAATGCAATGAATGTGGAAAAGCCTTTTACCAGAAGTCAGTCCTCATAAGACATCAGAGAATTCACACAGGAGAGAAACCTTATGATTGTAATGAATGTGGAAAAGCATTTTCCCGGAAGTCACACTTCCTAATTCATCAGAAAATTCACACAGGGGAGAAACCCTTTGAATGCAATGAATGTGGAAAAGCCTTTTACCTGAAATCACACTTTGTAACACATCAGAGAATTCACACAGGGGAGAAAACTTATGAGTGTAATGACTGCAAAAAATACTTTTGCCACAAATCAGCTCTCATAAGACATCAGAGAATTCACACAGGGGAGAAACCTTATGAATGTAATGAATGTGGAAAAGCCTTTTCCTGGAAGTCAGACCTCATAACTCATCAGAGAATTCACACAGGTGAGAAACCTTATGAATGTAATGAGTGTGAAAAAGCCTTTTCCCAGAAATCACACCTCATAGCACATCAGAGAATTCACACAGGGGATAAAGCTTTTGAATGTAATGAATGTGGAAAAGCCTTTTACATGAAGTCAAACTTGAAGAAACATGAGAGAATTCACACAGGGGAGAAATCTTATGTATGCAGTGAATGTGGAAAGGCATTTTGCCGGAACTCAGACCTCATAAGACATTTGAGAATTCACACAGGGGAGAAACCTTATGTATGTAGTGAGTGTGAAAAAGCCTTTTCCCAGAAGTCAAACTTGAATAAACATAGGAGAATTCACGTAGGGGAGAAATCTTATGAATTCAGTAAATCTGGAAAAGCCTTTTGCCATAAGTCAGACCTCATAACACATCAGAAAATTCACATAGGAGAAATTTCATGAATTAAATGAGTACGGAAAAATAACACCCCAGAATCAAAGCCTCAATAGGCATAGAATTGAAAAACTGGGAAACTTTGAATGCAATCAGTGGGAAGAAAAACTTTTGTTTCAATTAAACCTCAACAGATACCATAGACTACACAAAGAAGAAAATGCTATCAATATAATGTACGTGAAAAATCTTTGCCAAAAGTCACTCTTCAGTGTACATTGAGAAGAGAAAGCATGTGTGTATACTAAGACTTTGTACCATAATTCATGTTTTATCACCTTTCAGAAGATTCACATAGAGCAAAAACCCTGTGAATGTATTGGAAGTGGAAACCTTTACTATAAGGCAAATTTTAAGAAACATCAGTAAAATTAGAGAAAACATTGAAAATGTAACATATATGGAACCACACCTCAGCAGTTATTAGGAAATCCACATGAAGGATTTACCTTGTATGACAGACACTGGCTATATGTTCTTTAAAGTCTAGTTTTTCTTCCTTTGACATACAATCTGCATTTGTGGCTTTCTCGTATTATGAGTGGGACCATGACAATGAGTTATTTCCACATATAAATTTTGTTAAGTATTTTCCGTGTGATACTTACTTGAAATATCATCCTAATCATTTGCAAAGTTGTTTGACTTTATTGGTTGCCTATCATTCCTTCCCCACATGACTCTACAGATCAGGTTGTGACCATTGGCCCGCCACCTGACTTATATGTGCCAGCCATAATACTATATCCCAGCTCTGAATGATGAGTGGTTTGCCCAGATTGGGGGATGAGTCTCTGATGACCTTTATACTCACGAGAATCATAGACTTCTCTGTGTGTAAGTCTGAATTTGCCCACTTTGCCAGAGGTTTGCTTATTGGGTGAAGAGGGGATGTGTGCACAATGTTCTCATAGCATAAGTGCCAGGCAGTCCTCCTGAGATTTAAACTATGCTTGTAACTTTTTGCTTTCATTTTTTGGATTGTTTTCATTCCACTCTATTGTGGTTTGCTTCTGTTTGTAATTAAATTCTGGCAGTTGTAGGCTGGCGCCATGGCTAAATAGGCTAATCCTCCGCCTGCGGCGCCATCACACCAGGTTCTAGTCCTGGTCAGGGTGCTGGATTCTGTCCTGGTTGCCCCTCTTCCAGTCCAGCTCTCTGCTATGGCCCAGGAGTGCAGTGGAGGATGGCCCAAATGCTTGGGCCCTGCACCCACATGGGAGACCAGGAGAGGCACCTGGCTCCTGGCTTTGGATCAGCGCGGTGATCCAATGGAAAAAGGAAGACCTTTCTCTCTGTCTCTCTCTCTCACTGTCCACTCTGTCAAAAAAAAATTAAAAAAAGAATTCTGGCGGTTGTATTCACTTGGCTTGATTCTGGCTCATTTAATTTTGTTGAGCTACTTGAGATATGCAGGTAGCTAGTGAGCACTAGAAATTAAGGACTATCAGCACCCAAGCTAACAGAACACATAGAACATACTCCACACATTGTGTGTTGTTCCTAAGATTGTATTGGCTAGAATTATCCAAATTGAGTGAAGACTGGCAAACCTACTCAACATCAAGCACCTGGGCCTCTCTTCCCATCATGCCATGACACTTCCTAAATTTCAACACATGCATCCCAGCCACATGTGCACCTGATGCTATGACAATCTGAGATTTTCAAAAGGAGCATGGAAGTGGGTGATACTCAAGTCCTGCTCCCAACTTAGCCGTATTTAAATATTCAAGTAGGTGTTTTCCCAGACATCACCTACTATCCTATTAAAGGATAGCTACAAACTTTAAATTGCAGCATTTTCTCCTGAGGTTGCCCACAGTATTGTGTACTAGCTGTTTTTTTTTTTTTTTGAAGATTTTTAAAAATTTATTTGAGAGGTAGAGTTACATTCAGAGGGGAGATAGGTCTTCCATCCACTGGCTCACTCCCCAAATGGCTACAATGGTTGGAGCTGCACCGGTCCAAAGCCAGGAGCCAGGAGCTTCCTCTGGGTCTCCCACTTGGGTGCAGGGACCCAAGCACCTGGGCCACTTTCTGCTTTCCCAGGCCATAGCAGAGAGCAGGGTCAGAAGAAGAGCAGCTGGGACTAGAACCAGCACCCATATGGGATGCTGGCATCACAGGTGGAGGATTAACCTAGTACGCCACAGTGCCAGCACCATACTATCTTTAAATTTAGTTTCCTGATTCCTTGTTTCTAGCTTTTTTTTTTTTTCAAATTCCTTCTTGCCTAGAAACAATAACTTGGACTAATGTTTTACCAGGGGACCCCCTGAAACAGAGAAACTGGTAAAAAATATAATAATATGGTATTTTTGTAGTTTTACAATTACTTTAATATTTTTGGCTTTATTTTCCGCCACCTCATGGTGACTCTTAAGTTTTATTTCAATGTTGTGTTTACATTTCTTTCCTCAAAGTTCTTCTTGGGATTTGATTGGATTTACATTCATCTCTGATAGCAGCATGTACCCACTCTGGATGGACAATTTACCTAGGTGACATGGCCATTTCTCAGTGACTTGGTTATAAATGTAATGATGAATGAATGATACAGCTATAGTTGCTCTTTTTTTGCTTCCTGTCCAGAGGACAGTCCTACAAGTCATTCCTTCCACCTCTAATCCTAAATGTTGGGAACAGTTCATTGGCAATATCCAGATCCAGTACAAGTGCTAATCATAAGATGCAGAGTCAAATCCGAGGATACTCGGAGACTTAAGGGCAAATAAGTAGTTATACATAAAATATACACATTTTATTGAAAAATTAGCACACATAAAGGCAAAATATACAAGTTAAGCTTAAAACAGAAGTGAGAAGGAGTGCCAACTTTCAAAGGGGACCACCTGTGGATTGAACAAAAGAATTCATGTGGACCCAGTTGTGGCTATGTGCATGGGGAGTGAGGTCAATACATAGCATCTTTCTGGCTCCCAGTTCCTTGCTCTGAAAATCTTAGAAATGAGATCAAGATGGTAGAGGAGAATGGAGATATTATCCACTGTCCATGCAGCTTGAATTGTGTGTGAGGGCAAAGGCCATGCCCCTCATTGTCTGAGGACTTTCTCTGTTCCCACTTAACCTTGTCCTTTTCCTAATGCTTGCTGAAGTGCTTGTTTCTGAGCTAATGCTGCACCGATTTCTGGCTTGCCTGGACTTTTATTGTCTTCTTGGTCTATTGATAGGGTGTTTCAGATTTCTTTTTCTTTGTGTAAGTTTAATAGACAATACATAATGACTCAATGCCTTGTCCAACTCTTTTCTAGCAAGCTTTGATGCATTAAAAATGGACTGAAAATGGAATAAATGTAACTGCCAAAGTTTTTGAATGTAGAATATCCAAAATTTTATTAGCATTCGTTTAATTGTATGCTACTCAAAAATCTCATTCCTTGTTGATCAGAATGCACAATGATACTTTATAAGATATCTGGCTATGTTATTATAGGTCCTACAATAGTATCATATGCCTACATACAATGCAGCAAGAAAATACATCCAGCAGCTTCATAATGACTATAACCTATATGAAACCAAGAGGTCCATCAGAATATAAACAGGCCAGCGCCATGGCTCAAAAGGCTAGTCCTCCGCCTGTGGTGCTGGCACACTGGGTTCTAGTCCCAGTCAGGGCACCAGATTCTGTTCCAGTTGCCCCTCTTCCAGGTCAGCTCTCTGCTGTGGCCCGGGAGTGCAGTGGAGGATGGCCCAAGTGCTTGGGCCCTGCACCCGCATGGGAGACCAGGAGAAGCACCTGGCTCCTGGCTTCGGATCAGTGCGGTGCACTGGCCGCAGCGCAGTGGCCATTGGAGGGTGAACCAACGGCAAAAGGAAGACCTTTCTCTTTGTCTCTCTCTCTCACTGTCCACTCTGCCTGTCAAAAAAAATATATAAACAGATAACCAAACCTTCCCAGTAGGTGGGGACCTTTGAAAAAGAACAGAGGAGAAGGACTCATGAGACACTTGGTATATACTGCACATGAGGATACAAAAGAAAAGGCATAGGCTGGAGTCAGGGATTTCAGAGACTAAAGGAATATACTGGCTACAGATCAATAGCATGGAGATGCTTGCACAAAGTCATGGATTTAAGTGAAGTCAGAGTGGTAACTGAAGACTGCCATAAGCTGAAATCACAGGAGATGAGAGGGGATTGGAACAGTAGTTCTGACATAGGCTGTATAGACCAGGCAAACAGGAAGATTGCAGCTATATGAAGAGAGGTGAGAAATGCATGGCAATTGGCATTGGATACAGAAACTATAAAGACACTCGAGGAAAGACATGCTGTAGACAAAAAGGATGGAGACTCATGCAGCAGACACAAGTAACGGTTTTTAGAGCTTGCCTGGTTGGCAGAAAAATATTTTCAAAATGGCAAAAATACAAGAATAGACATGAGTCTCAGTCACATGAGATGTTGAAACTGCAGATACCACATAGGTTTTGGGGCCAAGATTAGAGATAGGCAAAACAAGGCATAGCTAGAGGAACATGGTACTAGAGACACTGGGAGGTAGACTACCTGCGTGTACAATATTTGAGAATAAAGGAACAGTTACAAGAGATATTATATAAATCAGTTCTTAGAAAAGGTATAGCCTCAAATGAATATGTTAGAAGACTGACATTTTAAATTTCTTAAGAACTAAAGTGAGGGACTGAAATCATGGCATTGTGGGTAAGGCCTGCAATGACAGCATCCCATATGGGCACCAATCAAGCACTGTCTGCTCCATTTTGGATGTAGGTTCCTGCTAATAAGACTGCAGAGGATGGCACAAGTGTTTGGACCCAGATGAATCTCCTGGCTCCTGGCTTTGGCCTGTTCTAGCCTGACATGGCCATCTGTGGAGTGAACCATAGATGAAGTGCTCTCTCGTGCATACTCGCTCGCTCTCGCTCTCTCTCACTCTCCCTCCCTCCCTTCCTCCCTCCCTCTAAGCTTCAAGTACATAAATCTTTTTTAAAAGAAATAAAATGAACTGTACAATATTATATACAAGAGAGACAAGTAAAAATAGAGGCTGGTATCAACAAGATAGCTATAACAAAACTATAAGTATGAAATTTTAAACTATTAACAATTTTTAAAAACTGGTAAACATTTAAGGAAAATAAAATGAAACAATTTCAGGAATCGAACTCATTTCTCATAAAATGTATAAACCTTAACAAGATAGGCAGAGGATTTTCTGAAATACTTTAGAATAAGGTTTCTAAAGCATAGACCAAAGTCTACCAAATTTTGTAAATCAATTTACCAAAACACAAATACTGCATAATATAGGAAACTCCTATATAAAGTACTGAATCAATATAAAAAATTAAAAATAATTTAACAAATCAATTCCACAAGCAAAATTTCAGGCCAGGATTTGTGAAGTATTCCAAATGTTTAAAGAAAATACTGTCAGTTTGCCAAATTCTTCCAATGTGGCAATAAGCAGGAAATGTATTTGAATTTCTCTTCTGAATCCAGCTTTACATGAACAGCATGTCATATAAGGGCATGAAATAAATATTTAAATCAATTTTTTATAATGATGGATCCAAGTATATTAAGCAAAATACAATTGTTTAGTCTTTCTGGAATCATAATAGATGCCTAGCAAGCAGGATATACTAAAAGATGCAAAAGTAGTTAACATTCCAAAATACAACAACTCATCTTTGTGGGTGAAAAATACAGGAAGAAAATCACATGATCATTTTGATTAAATATTAAAAAGCATTTAATAAAATTTAATGTTGTCATAGAAAGGAACTCTTAGCAGAGTAGTAAAAACATTTTCTTTATGCTATTGAGGCAATCTATAAGGAATCTATAAAACTATCTTAATTAATAGAGATTGAAACTTTTACTGGGTAGTAGACTTGGACAATGCTCCCTCCTCTCACTATTTCTCTTCAATATTTTCCTAGGTCTCTAGTAAAAGAAATTAAGTACAAAAAAATTAGCTATAAGGATCAGGTTTTAAGCAACAAGACTGTCAGTATATGTGGCAATGCCATTACATATAGGGGTAATCCAAATAGACAAACCATTAAAAGAATTAAGCAATATTATTGAATACAAGATGAATATATACAAATGAGTGGATTAGTATGTACCACCAAGAAAAGAAATGATTTTAAGTGACACAATAAAGAATAGCAAATAAATTCTGATTGGAGAAATGAATTAAGAATTTATGTGGCCGGCGCCGTGGCTCAATTGGCTAATCCTCCGCCTTGCGACACCAGCACACTGGGTTCTAGTCCTGGTCGGGGCGCCGGATTCTTTCCCGGTTGTCCCTCTTCCAGGCCAGCTCTCTGCTATGGCCTGGGATTGCAGTGGAGGATGGCCCAAGTGCTTGGGCCCTGCACCCGCATGGGAGACCAGGAGAAGCACCTGGCTCCTGGCTTCGGATCAGTGTGGTGTGCTGACTGTAGCGCGTCGGCAGTGGTGGCCATTGGAGGGTGAACCAATGGCAAAGGAAGATCTCTCTGTCTCTCACTGTCCACTCTGCCTGTCAAAAAATAATAATAAAAAATTTTTGTAATATCTTTGAATCTTCAATTCAATATAAAAAATATGTAACAGAAAAATAAGCCAAGAATATAAAGAAAAGATCTATACTCACACAGATACACACATTGGTTTACTCTACACATGCACACACATGTTGGCATGCTTTCACACATGCTGGCATGCTCTCATGTTGGTGTGCTCTCTCAGACACACATGCACACAATGGCACTGTCACACAGGTACACACTGGCATGTTCACACACACACATGCACACACACACAGGCACTGTCTCACAGACATACAAGTAGACACACTGTGCACTCAGCCAGGTCTCTGCTGCCCCAGGAGCAGATCCCAGTCACCTGCTTGGGGTTGATGGCCAGCAGGGAGCACAGGAAGAGTACAGGGGTCCCAACGTGGGGCAGACCATGAGATTCCTATGCATGAGGCACAGTGGACCCACCCCTGACACCCGGCCCTGGCCTCTTTCCATAGTGAGTCCCTTGCTGGACCCTGCCACAAGCAGCCCCAAGCTCTCCCTGTCTGAGGATCAGAAGGGCGTGAGGCAGCTGCTCTTCGACCAGGACCTCCCCCCTGAGCCAGCAGGTTTGACCAGGACCCCTGAGTGCTGGCCTGGGAGCAGTTCTCCACCGGGCAGTACTACTGGGAGGTCGAGGTAGGGGACAGGAAGGCCTGGATGCTGGGCGTGTGTCTGGGCAGTGTGGGCAGGGAGTGCAGGATCCCCGAGGCCCTCCAGCACGGCATCTGGGCAGTGGAGTTTTACACAGAGCAACTCCAGGCCCTGTCCTATCCCTGGACGTGGCTCTGGCCTCCCTGGCACCTCTGTTGGGTGGGCGTTTTCCTGGACTGTGATGGGAGTTTTTCTTCTAAAAACTATTTCCTTATTGGATAGGGAGGGAGGGGGAGAGAGAGAGAGAGAGAGATGGAGTGAGAGCAAGCTCCCATCTGTTGGTTCACTCCTGAAATATCCTGATGCTGGGAGCCAGGGATCCAATCCCAGACTCCCGTGTGGGTGTCCCATTTCTGGGGTCGTCACTGCCGCCTGCTGGGGTCTGTGTTAGCAGGAAGCTGGAACCAGGAGCCAGAGCAAGTGATCCAACACACATTCTCTGAAGGGGCCACAGGTTTCCCGACCAGTGTCTTATCTGCCAAGCCAAACTCCTGCCCCTAAGGTTTTTTTTTATTTTATTTTAAAGTTGAAATAGTGTTGGTCTTTCTGTTACAACACTGAAAACATATGAACAATTAGAACGACAAGCCCAGGGTGCAAGCTTAGCTCAGTGGTTAAAACATCCATTGGATGTCTGCATCCCAGGTCATGGTGCTGGGTTCAAGTCCCAGCTCTGTTCCTGGGAGATGCCAGCTTCCTGCTGATCGCACCCTGGGAGACAGCAGGTGATGGCTCAAGTACTTGGGCCCGTGCCATCCACCTGGGAGACCCATGGAGTTTCTGATTCCAGCCTGACCCAGCCCTGGCTATTGGGGCATTTGGGGAGTGAACCAGTGGATGGGAGTTTAATCTCTCCACCTTTCTCCCTGATCCTTCGGCCTCCCCCTCCTACCCTCTTCCCTTCCCCTTCCCCCTCCAGCTTTCATATAAAATGAGTACAACTAAGTAAATAAGTAAACCTCAAGCACTTTAAAAGAAAAAAAGGAGCCCCTTAGAAAATGGTAGGAAAAAGAATAAGTGAGCTAACAAGATGGACCCAGATTGGCTGATGCACCTGTGAAGATTATTGAACTAATGTTAACTTTCTCTAGTGTTACAGAGCAGTTTCTCAACCATGGCATTGTTGATCTTTTGTCTGGATCATTCTCTGTCATACGGGGGTATGTGTGCATTTTATGCTGTAGGGCTGTGTACATCTCTTTTTTAAGTTTTTATTTAATTATTTGCTAATTTATTGGAAAGGAGAGTTAGAGAGACAAGAGAGAGAGAGAGAGAGAGAGAGATCCTCCATCAGCTGGTTTACTCCCCAAATGGCCACAATGGCCAGGGCTATGCCAGGCCAAAGCCAGGGGGCTGGAGCTTCTTCCAGGTCTCCCACATGGGTACAGGAGTCCAAGCACTTGGGTCATCTGCTGCTTTTCCAGGTGCATTAGCAGGGAGCTAGATCAGAAGTGGATCAGCTGGGTCTTGAAGTGGAGACCATGTTGGATGCCAGCCTCACTGTGCCGCCATGCCTGTCCCTGTCTGCCTTGCTCTGGACCCTTCCCTCCCTCTGGGCACCCTGCACACAGTGGCCAGCCAGGCTGCTTTCTGCATCCCGCTCCTCCTGACTTGTTCTTGCTGGTGCGTGTATGTCTGTCCCTGGAGGTGACTGTGGTTTACTTCACCCCTTTGCTGGCTGCATCAGTGCTGCCCTTGCTGCATCCCTTCTCAGAGAGGGCAGGGAGCCGATGCCCACCTCACACTGCACCTTCAGAATAGACTGGGGGTGAGCACTGTGGTGGTCTGTGGGTGTCACAGGAGAGCACTGGGAGTAGGCCTGTTCTCACATCTGGCCCTGAGCTGTGTACTGCTGGGGCTCCTCCCTGCCCATCTCCAGCTCACCCTCTCCCTTGGTACAAGGGTCTGAATGTGTGCAACCCCCAGAATCCAGGGTCTGGAATCCCAGTCTCCAAGCAGATGGTGGTAAGAACCATTAAGAGACCACAAGCTGCCTAGCCCATCTGCCATGCGGGGACAGTGACAGGAAGGCCACTGTGACCAGGGCAGGGGCCTTTGCCCAGCATGACACTGACACTTGCACACCTGCCAAAGACACCTGGGGGAGGCTGGCCCAGAGGGCGGCAGGTGCTGGCTGACAAGACCACGTGTAGGAGTGGCTTTTGAGCTGGGTGCTGTGGAGAGGCTGGAAGGGTCTGGGCTATGTCCTAGAAAAGCTGTGTTGCTGTGAATGCATGGGCAAGGGCTCTGGGCCAGAGGGAGTGCTATCCTCGGGGGCCAACCTCAGGTCCAGTGTGGTGAGAACAGGTTGTTGGTGGACATGTGGGTGGGTGAGGCCTGGTCACACGGGGAAGGGTTGAGCGGGGGGGTGCCCCGATCTGTGCCCTGTGGAAGGCAGACTTTGTGGGTGAAGAACGTGAGACAAGGGGAATGATTTGTGATGGAGTTGTTACTCAGAAGGGAAGCAGAGCCTGAAGATCCGGAACATTCTCAGGCTGTCTGTGTTAAGGAGAATGAGAGTGGCAGCTCAAGAGACAGTTGGAAAGGTGTGGCCCTGTGAGCATGCATTAGAAAGGCATAGAGAGAAAGAGAGAGAGAGAGAGAGAGAGAGACTGAGACAGACTGACTCCATCAGCTGATTTACTCCACAAATGGCCCCAAGTCGCTGTGCTGTTTCTCCCATACAGCTTCAGTGCAAGAGTCTCTGACTGGTGGAGTTGCTGTCCTGGACCCAGCATGGGACACTCAGGGACATCCCAGCTGGGATACTGAGTGGCGTGGGGGCAGGGCTGCCCAAAGCCACACAGAGCCTTGGAGGCCCAGATGCAGGCCCAGAGAGGGCTGCTGTCTTGCCTGCAGGTTGGGTCTTGTCTGGGGCCTTTCCCTCCTGTCCCTCATCTCACCCTTTTGGAATGTGCCTGATTCCACTCCCGGCAGGAGCAGTCATCTCCACAGACACGCCTGGAGCCACACCTTACACAGGCGCCACCTGCGCCAGATGGGGGCTGTCAGGATTCAAGGACTGTGCTTGCCTGCAAGGAGGACGTGGGCCTGGCTGCCGGGGCTGTAGCGCCAGGGTGGGGACATCCATGCCCAGGTTTCATGAATGAAACCCTCACCCCTATGTGAGGTCCCAGGAGGTGGGACCAGACCTTCCACCCCAGGAGGTCCTGAGCCAAGAAGCAGGCCCTCACCAGACGATGCCCGGCTTACCTTGGTCCTGCTTAGATGTCTTTTCATGGTGTGCTGTCTGCCCTTGACCCAGGCCTGCCCTGTGGTTTCAGAGCCAGGCTTCTCCCTTCAAGGACATGATCCTGTACTTCTCTGAAGAGGACTGGCCCCTCCTGGACCCTGGCCAGACTGGCTTCTATGGAGAGTTCATCATTGGGGAGGCCTGTGGTGTCTCTGTGACCTCAAGTAAGACCCAGTTCCCAGATGGCGGCCTGGGGTCCCTGCCAGGGTCTCCCCTCCCAAGTGAGACTGTGCACCCAGAATGGGGGCTGGGGTCCCTGCCAGGGTGTCCCCCCCCATAACAGCAGGAGACTGGAAGTGTATTCAGGTCTGTGCCTGGTTGTCCAAAGCCAATGTTGACCTGGTCCCTGTCTGCCATTTTGACACCTGTGGCTCAGGCTTCGCGGGTTGTCTGTCACCAGAGGCCCAGCATCACTGTCTGCTCCTGGCTTCAAACCTGCTGGCCTTTAAGACCCTGGCCCTGCCCCTCAGGGGTTCCTGCCCACCACACACCTCCCCCACTCCGCTCAGCTTCTTGGACTCTGATCCTGGCTGTGCCGGCCACCTTGGGAGCCACTCAGTGCGGTACCTTGACCTCCCCTGGAGCAGGCGACCCAGCTGCCCTGCCAGGCCCCTTCCAGGGAGAGGAGAGTGAGCTGCTGCCAGAGTTACTGGAGCTCCAGGGGAAGGAAGCGCCCCAGGCCCTCTTGACTGGTGAGTGAAGGTTCCAGAACTGGGTGGGCAGACGGAGCAGAGCCAGGCTGTTCCAGGGCTTCCTGTGTGCCCCCATGCATTGTCTGGGTACTGATGTCCTGCCCTCTCCCTGTTGTTGTCTGGGTACTGATGCCCTCTCCCTGTTGTTGTCTAGGTATTGATGTCCTCCCCTGTCCCTGTCGTCTGGATACTGACACCCTGTCCTGTCCCTGTCCCTCATTTTAACTGAGCCATGCTGGGGCCAGGTGTCCCTCAGGTACCCACACTGAGCCTGGTGCATGCTAGAGCTCGGGGCAGTTCCTCTGTGCCCAGGGCCTGCAGTGCTGGAGCTGGGAAGTCAGCACCTTGGGGACAGCACATGTAGGGTCCTCAGAATCAGTGCCCCCTGTCGATGAGACTCAAAGATACCCCAGAGCACATGTGCTTGGGTACCCAGGCCTGCCTGCAAAGGCAGTGAGGCCAGCAAGCCATGCTGTGGTGCGTCCCACCCCGCACATTCCATCCTGGCCCTTGATCCCCCCATCCCAGCCACCCCAAGTCCCCACCTCCTCCCACCTTGTCCAGCTGGGTCTTCACAGCCCTGTAGGGAAAGCACTCCAGGGCAGGGGAGGGCCTGCTCCACTCCTGCCACCGAGGGAGTTAGGACAGACCAGGGTCAGTACTGATCCTTTCAAAGGCTTTATTTTTGCAGTCATATTTATTTATTCATTCTTTTGAAAGACAGATTTGGGGCTGGCCTTGTGGCAAAGCAGGTAAAGCTGCTGCCCTGCAACATGTCCCAGCTGTTCCACTTCTGCTCCAGCTCCCTGCTAATGGCCTGGGAAAGCAGTGGAAGATGGTGCCGGTGCTTGGGCCCCTGCACCCACACGGGAGACCTGGAAGAAGCTCCTGGCTTCTGCCTGGCACAATCCAAGCCATCTTCGATGTTTGGGGAGTGACCAGCAGATGGAAGATCTTCCTGTCTTTTCCCAGTTGTAACTCTGCCTTTCAAATAAAAATAAATATGTGCCCGTGTGTGGGAAGGCCTTCCACTGGAGGGTCAACTTTGTATGGCACTTACACAGACACCGGTACTGGGAGAAGCCATGCATGTGCCCCATGTGTGGGGAGCTGTTCAGCGAAGGCAAGGACCTGGACAGCCACCTGGAGGCCCATGAGGCCCATGAGGCCCAGAAGCCCTACAGGTGTGGCTCCTGCGGGAGGAGCTTCTGCCTCAACTCCCACCTGCTCTCCCACCGGAAGATCCACCGGCAGCCCAGCAGACTGGAGCTGCAGAAGTAGCATGAGGAGGGACTTGGCTTCCAGTGCCAGGAACCCCTGGCTGGGCACTGCAGCCACACACACCAAAAGGAATCGATTCAGCCCTTCCAGTGCTGCTACTGCGTCAAGAGCTTTGGGCAGAACTCGGTCCTCTTCTGCCATGAGCGTGTGCGCATGAAGAGGCTCTCCAAAGCAGGCCCAGAAATCCTACTGAAGACTTCCGCCCAGCCCCACACCTCCTGCCCCTTGTGCCCAGGCTGTGTCCAGCCCCACCTGTTGCCACGGTAGCCCCATGAGTGCTTGTTCCATCTCAGAAGCCCCTGCACACAGTTGCCCCAGCTGGCAGAGGGCTGGTCTCCATCTTGGGACCACTTGGCCACCAACCAGTCCTCAGCACTCACCCTCCCATCTTGCCCTGAGCATGGACCCCAGGGTCCAGGCTGGCTGCTGTCCATGCCCCTCCGGTTGGTTGGGGAGTGGACCTGGTGCACAGCACATCATGTCTCCAAGGCAGCTGCAGGCCTGATGGCGGGGGTGGGGTGGGGAGGCCTATGGTGGGAGCTCTAGGGTGCTTAGGGCTGGGAAACCACTGTGGTCCCTTTGGATGTGTGTGGGGGAGTGGGGCTCCCCAGGGAGGCAAAGCTCTCCTTTTTAACTGTTGTGCCTCTGCCCCAAAATGCCCCTTTCTCTGCCCAGATGCCCTTGGTAAACATTTGAGTTGGAAGCTGAGCTGTGGTCTTTGAAAGGCACTTAGGGCCCTCCTTGCCCTCTGTCCTGTCCAGGAGCTGAATCCCCAGTGAGGGCATTGGCCTGGGGGCACCTGGCCTCCAGCTGAGGCTTGCCTGAAATCCTGCTCTGCCTGGGCATCAGCAGGGTTCCCCGGTGGGCTCTGCACCTTAGGTGGCTTGGAGCAGCAGGAATGTCGGTTACAATTCCCAAGACTGCAGGTCTGAGGGTAACCTGTCGGCCAGGCTGGACCCTCCTGGGGGGCTGTAGGGGAGAGTCCGCCCCAGCTTCCAGGGCCTTCCTGGCAGGTATGGCTGTTTCTGGCTTGTGGTGCTCTGTGAGTCTGTCTCCTGGTTTCCCTTCTCAGAGAGACATAAGTCACTGTTCCCATAAGAACTTGTCTACACCTGCAGTCACAGGGCACAGGTGCAGGACACACATCCGCCCACACCTGCACTGCTGCTCTCCCTCCTGAGCCTGTTGGAGCAGGATTCAGACCACAGGGCGTGCCTCCTGGGCTGGCGTCCCCTGCAGGGGGCTGTGGGCCAGGCATGGGCAGCCACAGGTAGTGAGGCTGAGCATCAGCAGCTGGTGCTGCTGCTCCTGGGAGGCAGCTGTGTCAGCTCCACTCCAGTGAGAAGGCCTGGGGGTTGTGCAGCTGAGCCGAGGCGCTGAGGTGAGGTGGGTGTTCCTGTGTCAGGCCCACCACTGGGCAGCAGGCTGGGTGGAGGTGCCCAGTGCTCCATGTGATCCCTGTTACTTCACACCGAGAGGCCTCTGCCACACACCCAATCAGTTACAAGGTTTTGTAGCTGCAATGACTGCTGGGTAGATGGACCCACTGGCCTAGGAAAGGAAGCATGGCCCAACCCTGCGGTCAGACCTCAGAGAACTGGTCAGAGCCCCAACCAGAAAACACTGCCATGTGCCTGATGGTGAATACTGATGCAGTGATTCAACGCTGACAAAGTTGAGACACAGCAAAGTGCAAGAAGACAAGTTCAAGTCAGCCTTTGGAATCTGAAAAGCCAGGTAGAGCCCCTGCCCTCCGACATCATTTACAGCAAGCGTCAGGTGTCGGTTGGCCCTCTGTGTGTCAGCGCTGGTGCCTGAGGCCCTGAGGCTCCCCTCAGGTGTGCCTAACATCTGAAGAGCTCCCAGGTGTGTCAGTAACGTTTCCTAAGACGGCTCTACCTGAGGGGACTTGAAGACAAATGTGCCATCCACAGGCACAGGTGCTGACCCTGCAGCACTGCTGTTGCTTTGCAGGTTGAAGATGCAAGTTCCAGTGAAAATGTGGGGACATTGAAAATTAATAGAGAAGGAGATGGAAATAGAGAAAACAAAGCAAGTGTCAGGAAAGGGCACCTGCTGCTATGAAGCCCAGCCCTTAGTGTGTGCATTGTTTACAGAAACAGATGGCTTGCTCCTATGAAAAGCAAGCAAAACATTCATTTGAATGTCTTAGGGATACTAGCCATTAATGTGTTCCGTAGTGATACAGATATCAAAACAAACTTCTATGATAAAGCTTTTGACATTGTTGTAGTATTTTTACATTCCATCTAAAACATTTTTATTCTTTTTTTTTTATTTTTGACAGGCAGAGTGGACAGTGAGAGAGAGAGACAGAGAGAAAGGTCTTCCTTTAGCCGTTGGTTCACCCTCCAATGGCCGCCGCGGTAGCGTGCTGCGGCCGGCGCACCACGCTGTTCCGATGGCAGGAGCCAGGTGCTTATCCTGGTCTCCCATGGGGTGCAGAGCCCAAACACTTGGGCCATCCTCCACTGCACTCCCTGGCCACAGCAGAGAGCTGGCCTGGAAGAGGGGCAACCGGGACAGGATCGGTGCCCCAACCGGGACTAGAACCCGGTGTGCCGGCGCCGCAAGGCAGAGGATTAGCCTGTTGAGCCACGGCGCCGGCCTTTTTTCTTTATTTTTTAAAGATAATTATTTGAAAGCTAAAGTTAGACGCAGAGAGAGAGAGGTCTTCCATCCACTGGTTCACTCCCCGAATGGCAATAATGGCTGCTAGACTTTTGCAAGAAGAGGGCTGTAACTTTCTAGACATAAGCTTCAATTTGTGGAAAGAAATGTAAAATATTTGGGGCATCTAATAAGTGAGATAATGTGCCAAATCAACCCTGATCAGATATTGTATGTCTGAGTTTGCCTAAAACCAAATGGGATCTGAAAAACTTATTATGCTTCAGAGGAAATTGTTGACTTTGGATTCAGTCCTATTCTCCCCAAAAATTCTTTATCTCATACTTTTAGGTGAAAAAGCCCAGAGTCTTTACAGTAGTCCACAGAGGAGATCCAGGAAATAGACACATTGAAAACAGGCCCTCATAAAATCCCCTGTAATTAGCACATCTCTCTCTTGAAATAATTTTTAATCCTTTAGTCATGGTATATCAATGTGTGGATCTTGAAGTCCTCATCCAGAGCTGGGGAGGAAAAAGGCAGCTAATAGCCATTGTATCTAAACTTCTCAATCAAATTTCTAAGAGGTGGCCTGAATGTGTACAAGTAGCTCCTGCCATTACCTTATTTGTGGAAGAATGCTGAAAATTAACTTTTGGTAGAGCACTTACAGTGAACACCCCACTTAAGGTCAAAAATATCTAAACCAAAAAAGCTAAAAGGTGATTAACCAATTCCAGAATCCTAAAATATGAGGCTGTCCTTTTGGGAAGGGGTATTTTAAGTTTAACAACAGATGCTGTACAAACGTGGCTGAAATTTTGTGGAAGGGGGAAGCTGGTCAAACAGTATCTGACAATAACTCTTTAGACACTAAAGAGTATGAAACCAAAATTAGACTAGATATGAGAGAGGCTCCCTTATATGAGGGAATGAGGCTATCTGTGAATGGTTAAACCTGAGTAATAGAGGAAAAAAGATGTAATGGTTATGCAGTTATGGATGATGATAGCCACTCAATATGTGAAAGTGATAGATTAACCAAAAACCATTTGCTAAAACCTGTGAGTTGTGTACCCTTAATCAGGCTCTTAATCAATTGAGGGTCAAGTGGGGAACATTTACACAGACTCCAGGAATATTTATCATGTGGAACAAACATTTGGAAAAATATGGACAACTTCTTAGCACACTGATTGGAACATAGTAAGAATTGAACAAATGCTTGCTAAATGAATAAATTAGTCCCTGGTCTGATTAGGTGGGCCAAAGTAATACTTTCTTTTTTCTTTTTCTTTTTGACAGGCAGAGTTAGAGAGAGAGAGAGAGAGAGAGACAGAGACAGAGAGACAGAGAGATAGAGAGAAAGGTCTTCCTTTCTCCATTGGTTCACCCCCCAAGTGGCTGCTACGATCGGCGCGCTGCGCCGATCTGAAGCCAAGAGCCAGGTGCTTCCTCCTGGTCTCCCATGTGGGTGCAGGGCCCAAGGACTTGGGCCATCCTCCACTGTCTTCCCAGGCCACAGCAGTGAGCTGGACTGGAAGAGGAGCAACCGGGACAGAATCCGGCACCCCGACCAGGACTAGAACCCGGGGTGCCGGCGCCGCAGGTGGAGGATTAGCCTAGTGAGCCGCAGCACCAGCCCCATTTTTCAATTGTATGAATTATCCATGCTCATCATGAGAATATTGGAATATGTGAAAGAATAAAAATTAACTGGAGTTGCAATACCCCAAGTAACTTTTATTTTGTTGGTGTCTCATTTTATACAGACAGAAGAGCATAGCACCTGTGAGCCCAGTCTATGGTGTTAAATTTGAGAACTACCACTTACTCAGCTTGCCCAATTCTCCAGGCCTTATTTTTCTCATTTGTAGGACAGGGATAACAATGGAACCAATGTCAAGTGGTTGTTATGGGATTAAAATAATGAATGCTTACAAAATAACTAGAATAATTCCTGGCATGTGGTAAGCATTGCCTAAATAATATATTAAATCTCAAGAATATTTGTGCACCCTTCACCTGCCTCAATGCTCACTCTAAAGTTAACCAATGTTACCATCTGTGTGGGTTCTTCTATGCTTTTCTGTTGGCCCATGTAATCACATATGTTTGCTGGTAATTGTTTTATAGATTTGTGACAGTATTATACACACTGATATAGAACACAATTCTTTCACTTACTTATGAACCTGTTCTGTCAAGTTAATCACTTTCAACAAATGACTACATAATTATTCCAAGGCAAACAAGCAAAATCTTCTATATAGCCATACCTAATGGCCATTTTCTTGGTTTTCTGGAAATTTCTGAGCATTAAAATCTCATATCAGGAAGGCAGGGGAGAGACAAAACTGTGCTTCCAAACTTGAGTGAGATTTGTAGGCTGAGCTATGGATTTGACACATGCAGCAAGAGCTTTATTTTGAGATAAGTAACTATTTGAAATCACCCAACAGTTAGATAATTGACCTAATTTAATTTTCCAATATATGGACAGTTGGTTTGTCTGCCTGCTCTATATCGTAGCATACATTACAAATCAGTGGGCTATGTATGAAACCATTATTACTAATTAAAGTCACTTCCCCACAGAGCCCTCACCTCCTCCAACTCACTAGTCCACCTGCCCACATTACCCAGGTTTCATCCCATCTTGAATGGTTGTGAGACAGGAATCAATAAGTCAATTAATAAACAGGATTGGGCTTCCAGGCAACAGAGATCAGGATTAATAATTTACGTTAAATGAAATTAAATGCAGTTTTGAAGCCAACTATTTAAAATCTGCAGACATGGACTATGGGAATAGCCACTAAAAATCACTGGACTCTTTCTCCAAGTGGTTCGGAAGTACATTTCTCTTTAGCCTATCTTGCATGTGAATGGATACCTAATAAAAATGCATATTCTCACCAGCTTTTCGCTGAAATAAGTTCCCTGCCTTGGGGTTGTGTGAATATCTCTGCTTATTTGAGACAGACTCTGCTTTCACTAAGTACAATTAAACAAAGTTATGGAGCCAGAAGCATGAGAAAGTAAGGTTTCTCTGCATCTTAAGTTGGTTTGTTCCCAGTGTGAAGGTTTTTCATCATTCAGAAAATGGTTAATCAGTACTGGCTCTGTTACACCTGTCAACATGATTTTTTTTAACCTGGATTGAGTTGAGGCTTATTCTGGTATATTGTATTAGGTTAGGCTAGATGGAAATACAAATATCCCCAGATGTGTAACAGAACAACATAATCAAACTCTGTTTCCTGTTATGTAACAGTGTCAGGTAGGCAACAATTCAAGTTGAGGAGCAGATCTCCAAAAAGAATCCAAGGCCCCTTCCACCTGGGATATTCCCATCTATGGGTTCACTTTTCAAATGCCTAAAGTGAAGTCAGCAGCCAAAAGTGCAATCGCTGTCTCCCTGTGGGTGGCAGAAACCCAACTATATGAGCCATTGATTGCCACCTCCCAGGATGTGCAGAATGCTGTAATCATGAGACAAAGCTGGGACATGAACCCAGGTCCTCTGATATGGGATGAGGGTATTCTAATTTGAATCTTAATCACTAGGTCAAGTGCCCACTCCTAGACTATTTTAATGACTACAAATATGTCTTCAAATAGATGTGTCATGATTTAATTAAAAATCTTTTATCATATGCTTTGCTGTAAGAAGCGTCTGTACACATACAATTTAGTCACATTTATGTTGATTCCTTTAGGATAAGTTTTGGGCTGTAGATTTCTTTGTCTCATATTTGAATGTACATGAATGTCTTAAAGACTTCACATGCAACTATTTTTACACAGTTACCAACACACAGGGAACACCGTGCTGTATTTTGACTTAGTTTGTTTTGGGAAGGAGGAGGGGAAAGAGAGATTGATTTTCCATCCACTGGCTTACTTCCCAAATGCCTGCAACAGATGGGACTGTGACAGATGGAAGGCAGGAGTCAGGAAATCCCTCTGTGTCTCCAATGTGGGTGTCTGGGACTCAAGTCTTTGCATCATTTGCTTTCTCCCAGGATGTGCATCAGCAGGAAGCTAGATGAGAAGCAGAGTCAAGACCCAAACCTAGGCACTCTGGTAGAGGATGTAGGCATCTCAAGTGGTGGCTTAACCCTCTGTGCCAAAATGCCTGACCCTAACTTTACTTTTAAATTCCATTCTCAATACAATTTTGATGTAAACTTACAACAGTCTATTTTCAAGTGACATTATAACACTTTATGTGGAGCACTCACAAAGGCCACTTCTGACATTTATATTTTATGAGTATTTACCATATAATCTGCTTATACATATGACCAAAAATTGGGATAGTTTGTTTTGCTGAAAGTTAAATATATTTCAGAAATATTCAAATAATATGAGATAATCATATATTTACTTTTAGTTCTCACCAATCTGTTAAGTAGTTACATATTTCTATCTGGTGTAATTTCACTTCTTCCTGAAGGGATTTTTTTTCAACATTTATTGGAGTGCAGCTCTGCTGGGGATTAATTCAGTCTGATACTGTATTTTGCATTTTTCTTGAAAAATAATATTTGAATGATTTATTTATTTAAAATGCAGCACTACATGGAGGAAAAGAGAGAGAATCTTCTCACTGCTGCTTCACTCCCCAATGGCTACAAAAATTAAGCAAAGAGGGAAAAACAAAATTTACCTGGATACACTCCTGGGCATTTGCCCAAACCAAAAGAAACCAGCATAACAAAGAGTTACCTGTACCCCCATGTTCATTGCAGCACAATTCATGATAGCTAAGATATGGAATCAACTCAGATGTCCATTGACTGATGACTGGATACAGGAATTATGGTATATATACACTATGGAGTACTACTCAGCTGTTAAAAAAAAGAAATTCTGTCTTTTGCAACAAGATGGATGCAACAGGAAACTATCATACTTAGTGAAATAAACCAGTCCCCCCCAAAATAGATATCATATGTTTTCCCTGATCTGAGGTAACTAATAGAGTACCTGAAATGTAATGTATTGGAGTGAAATAGACATTTTGAGATTCGATGATTGTTTACAGCCTTTGTCTCTTCCATTGAGCAAGTATTGTTTTTCTTCACATTTTTGTTGAACTATTTTACTTCATATAGGGTTAATTATACAATCATCAAGTAAATGAAAAATAAATCTTTGTAAAAATTAAGAGTGGGAATGGGAGAGGGAGGTGGAAGAAGGGTTGGAGTGTGAGCAGGAGGGAGGGTGGGAGGGTGGAAATATCACTGTGTTCCTAAATCTGTATATATGAATTACATGAAACTTGTATAACAAATAAAATTTCAAAAAAAAATCAAAAAAGACTTGTTAAAAGTGCTTTTTAGCTCTAATTACATTTCAAAAGTAAAAGAAAAAAAAACTTACCCAGATAGATTAATTTGGGATGGTGGTGCTGTTAAAATTATTTTTCCTGGGACGGCGCCGTGGCTTAACAGGCTAATCCTCCACCTTGCAGCGCTGGCACACCGGGTTCTAGTCCCGGTTGGGGCGCCAGATTCTATCCCGGTTGCCCCTCTTCCAGGCCAGCTCTCTGCTATGGCCTGGGAAGGCAGTGGAGGATGGCCCAAGTCCTTGGGCCCTGCACCCGCATGGGAGACCAGGAGAAGCACCTGGCTCCTGGCTTTGGATCAGCACAACGCGCCGGCCACAGCAGCCATTGGAGGGTGAACCAATGGCAAAAAGGAAGACCTTTCTCTCTGTCTCTCTCTCTCACTGTCCACTCTGCCTGTCAAAAAAAATTATTTTTCCTAGTTACTATGAAACTCTATGTCTTTTTCTTAAATTTGCATAGGGATTAAAAATTCATTTCATTCAGAGGTGAGTATTGACAAAGGAACCCTGAATGTGGGGCTGTGGCTGTGGCTTAGTGGGTTAGGTTTCTGCCTGCAGCATCACCATCCCATATGGGCACCAGTTCATATCCCAGATGCTCCTCTTCCAATACGGCTCTGTACTTATGGCCTGGGAAAGCATTGGAAGATGACCCAAACTCTTGGGCCCCTTTACTTACCTGGGAGGCCTGGAGGAAGCTCCTGGCTCCTGGCTTTGGATTGACCCAGCTCCAGCTGCTGTGGCCATTTGAGGAATGAACCAGCAGATGGAGGACCTCTCTGTGTCTTGCTCTCTCCGTCTGTAACACTGCCTCTCAAATTAATAAATGTTTAAGAAATCACTTGCAAAAATCATGATGTCTCATTTATAGTAATATAATTTATCATTCCATGTTTATGTTTTCCTAACTATATATTTAAATTATATCCAATCAACTCAGCATTTTAGTCAAATATTTACATCACATTTATTTTATTTAAATTATGTTCTTCACAATTAAAAATTTACACATACAAAAGTGTTTGAAAATAGTAAAATAGGTATGCATTCACCAGTTAGATCTAATAAATAATGTGTTAATAAATTTCTATTCTTTTAAGTAAAAAGAATAAACATTTACAAAGGGAACTGAAATTTTATTTCTTATTCATTCTCCTGGAAGAGTAAACCTCTAAGTGATTTGATCATAATTAATGTTAGCAGTGTCTATGAGTGTCACAGTTGTCTAGCGTGTATCAGTTCTTGGCAGTAGTAGTATGACTTTGATGTGCTTCCAAAGGTGTCGTCAGTCAATAGAAAGTTGGGTGACAGTCACTTGAGGTTTGTGATAGCCATGATCTTTGTCCTGTGGGACACAGAGGGTTGTCCTCTTGTCCAACCAGGAAAACCTGAGTGATTCTGGGACTTGTGTCAATATCTATGGCACTAGGACTATCTGATGTGCATGGGATCTTCTCAGTTCCTGCTGAGTGGGCATGCATGATGCTTGGGCTTACAGCACCAAAAGCCCCAATACAAGCACTAGGCAATGTGAATGGGACATTGATAGGTCCTACAGGGTGAATACAGGTTATTCTGCATTACAGGTTATTTTGCATTGGCCTGGAGCAGTGGCATGCAGGGAGACTCTTCCCTAGGTCCTGCAGGGCAGATGCCAGTGACTCTGGGGAATTAATAATAGCATTAGTAATAATCACAGTCTCAGAGATGTGGAAGGATATCTTGTCCAGGCCCCACCTCTTTACAAAACCACCTTTTATGTTTTCTGAAGAAACAGTACTGCATCTACTCAAGTATCTTATTACTTAAAGTCAGCAACTTAATAATTTAATGGTCTTAACATTTACTGAAATGATGACTAAGGCTCTGGTTATAAAACTGCATACATTTGGGGTGCTTCTAAAAATTTTCCTCATAATTTTTACAACACATTTTGTTATTTTTCAGCAGCCGCTTGTAAAACAGTAACTATTCAGGAATGTGTGTTCTATTATAGTAGAAACACATGTAGAAAAGCTGCTTACCTGCTGTATCTTATTCTATTGTATGAATAAAACAATCCCTTATGAGAGGTTGGGAGAGTTATTCACGCAGTATCATAACATCCTTGGATGTGATTCTGTGTGCATGTAGACAAAAGTACACCATACTGGCCTGTGCTGTGGCTCAATAGGCTAATCCTCCACCTGCGGCACCGGCACCCTGGGTTCTAGTCCCTGTCGGGGCACTGGATTCTGTCCCAGTTGCACCTCTTTCAGTCCAGCTCTCTGCTGTGGCCCAGGAGTGCAGTGGAGGATGGCCCAGGTCCTTGGGCCCTGCACCCGCATGGGAGACCAGGAGGAAGCACCTGGCTCCTGGCTTCGGATCAGTGCAGTGTGCCAGCTGCAATGCACTGGCCGTGGCGGCCACTTGGGGGGTGAACCAATGGAAAAAGAAAGACCTTTTTCTCTGTCTCTCTCTCACTGTCTGACTCTGCCTGTCCAAAAAAAAAAAAAAAACAAAAAACCAAAAACAAAACAGTGTACACCATATTTAGAATTGCTGAATGTGGAGATAAGCAACTGTAATAAAATTTGTCAAATTTCAGTCTAAATAATATGTATATATCTATATCATTACCAGCAACTGAGTGTTCTTGTTTCACATGTTATGATTTTGTGGTTTCAGACCATAAATTCTGCCAACCTGAAGGGTATCAAATGATGACTTATTTTAATTTTGCAATTCTCTGATGATTGGTGATATTGTCATCATAGTATTTTTTAAAATCATACAGGTACTTCCTGTGTATCAGAGTCTTTATTAGTTTTTCTGTCATTTTCTTGTTGATATATGGGTATCTTCTTAGGCTACAGATATATCTGAATATTGCTTGTACATAGGTGCATTTGTTATCATAGCTGGAAGATTTATATTTTTGATGTACATAAATTTTAAATTTTAGTTATTTGTATTTATCGAATTCTCCATTTATGGATTTTTTGCCACATTTCAGAAATACTTATTTGATCCTAATACCTTGGCTTTTTGTTTTATTCTTTCAATGTTCACATATATTGTTGCTAACTTTTAAGATGGGAAGTGAGGCTTTAATTTGAACTTTTACATATGGAGAGGCACCAACCCACTACCATTGTTTAAACAGTTAAAAAAATTCAAGAAAGAACTTCAAGGAGAGAGGGACACATGGGTGGTATGAGAGAGGGAAGGGTGAGAGAGACAGGAAGGAAAGAGGAAAGGAGGGAAGGAAGAAAAGAAATGAAAAGGAAAAAGAGAAAGAGCTTCTGTCTGCTGGTTCACTCCCCAAATACAGGAATTTAAGTACTTGGCCAGCACTTGTTTCCTTCCTAGACATATTAGCAGGAAGCTACAACTTAGGAGGTTATAAATAACTTTCAAACAAGTACTTTTAAAATGTGCTGGAGACACAGGGGATGGAGACTCATGAAGACACATGCTTTAGACACAAGGAATAGGACTTTCGAGAGCTGACATGGAGTACAGAGATTTTACAAATGACAACATACGACAGTGGAGAGAGCTCACAGTTCTATGGAGAATGACACTGGAGGAAACACATGGGGTTTCAGGCACAGGATTGGAGATACACGAAGGCTGACATGGTTGCAGGCACTTGGGGAGGAGATATTGGGGCAGACAGGGTCTACACTTACAGGTTTTGGAAACAAATGAGAAAATTAAGATAACACAGATAAATTAGTGCTTAGAGTAAATTTGAATTCTTAAGTGAATATGTTAGGACACTGAAACCAAATGATCTCAGCATCTTTCTCAAAAATTAAAGCTGAAAAATGTTGAAGAATATTTAAATAAAAGCAGTAACAGATGACAACAGACATCAATTAAAAAAAGTTGGTAGTACTGGCGCCGTGGCTCACTAGGCTAATCCTCTACCTGTGGCATCTGCACTTTGGGTTCTAGTCCCAGTTGCTCCTCTTCCAGTCCAGCTCTCTGCTGTGGGACAGGAAGTCAGTGAAGGATGGCCCAAGTGCTTGGGCCCTGCACCCACGTGGGAGACCAGGAGGAGGCACCTGGCTCCAGGCTTTGGATCTTCGCAGCACACTGGCTGTAGCAGCCATTTAGGGGGTGAACCAACAGAAAAGGAAGACCCTTCTCTCTCTCTCTCTCTCTCTTTCTCTCTCTCTCTCTCTCTCTCTCTGTCTAACTCTGCCTATCCAAATAAAAAAGTTGGTAGTCACAAAAGTACTACAGAAATATATAAGGAAAAACATATTTTAAAAGTTAAGAAAATAAAAAAAGTTAAGAAAATAAATAAACCAATAACTAATTGCAGGAAATGAAAACAGAACCAGTCTTTATAGAGCTTATAGAACTTACTAATACTAAGGATTTTCCTAAATTCATAAAAGTAAAAATTTGACTCCGGAGATCAAAATCTGCTAAATTTTCAAAGTCAGTTTCCCAAATTACGAATATAAGATGAAATAGAAAAATTTCTATATAATTTAATAAGTTGAACCAATTTTTAAGAAGCCAAATCAACCAAGAAAAAAGTTCCACAAACAAATTTTGGGTCCAGACATATGGAATATTCCAAACTTTTAAGAAAGAAAAAAAAAATGAAATTTCCCAAACAAGCTCCAATTGGAACTAAACAGAGGATATATTTCAATTACTTTTGGGAAGTCAGTGTTGTATCTACGATGCAAAGAACTTCAGGATATGGATTAAAAATAATATGGATTAAAAATAAAATTAAACAGCATCTGTTTCATAAACAGGTGATATCATAAGGAAATTATTATTATATGAATACAACCATACAGCACCCATATGGGTGCTGGTTCGAGTCCCGGCTGCTCCACTTCTGATCCAGCTCCCTGCTATGGCCTGGGAAAGCAGTAGAAGGTGGTCCAAGTCCTTGGGCCCCTGCACCCACATCAGAGATGGGGAAGAAGCTCCTGGCTCCTGGCTTCGGATTGGCCCAGTTCTGGCCTTGTGGCCATCTGGGGAGTGACCAGTGGATGGAAGACCTCTCCTTCCCCCTCCCCACCATCTCTCCCTCTGCTTTTCAAATAAATGATCTTTAAAAACCTGTCATTACTAACAGCAAGAAATAGGAAATCATATTAAAGGACAACAGACTAGAAAACACGTATCTAGAAGAAAAACGAATCAAGAAGATTCACCACGCTATACCTTTAAACCTTGTTCAAACGAACATTGCACACATGTACAACTTCCCAGAAGAGAAATCGCTGGGGAATATGTAGAAACACAAGACGAGAAGACGATGCACCGCAGTTAGCGGTGACTCACCTGGAGCGGCTTCTGCAGCTCACGGAGAACTCTCCGTGTCCGAAGAGCCCCGCAGGACACGGAGGTGACAGCAACGCCGCCGCCCAGAACTCAGGCAAGGGAGGCCGCGGCCTCAGACCCCAAACCCGCCCAGCACTCCCGTCGCCCGGCAACAGCCTCCCCACGCCCACTGTGCCAGGGAGCGTGCTGATTGGCTACGGCTTTTGTGACGCCCCCAACGCGCATCGACTTGGCAACTGTCCAATCAGGGGCCCTGGTGAGGGTGGCGGGTCTACTTTGTAATCTCGCGAGATCCCTGTGTCCTAGTGGCCTCCAGCCTGGAGAGGGCAGAGCGTCCCCGCGGTGGCTGGGCCTTCTCCGCTCTGAGAAGAGGAAGCCCCGGGCTTCGCGAGCGGGAAGTGGTGAGTGTGTGGGGCCAGGTTTCCCAGAAGAGGCCGTGGGCGGATGGATCCTGCCAGAACCAACTACAGAGGGACCTGGACTTCCCCCGGTGAGCTCTTCCATCCGCGGACCCCACCGCTGAGGGCTGGGGCGGCTCCGGACACGGGCGACAGGCCCCATACCTGCACCAGCGGCCTCGGCTCCCTCCAGAGCCTCCTCTCCGTCTGTGTGCGCGCAGTCCGCCTCTCCCCAGGTTGTGTGGAGAGGATGGAGGGAGATCCTGGAGAGTGGACTGCGCTGTGGCGTTCATGTGGCGAGGAGGTTGGGGGTCATCAGTCCTCCTTTCTCCCCAGCTGTGCACATTACAAGATGGGGAAGTCAGAAATGGAAGTCTTACTTTGCTCAGCTTTTTGGGCCAGGGTTGGGGATGGCATCTGAAGATGAACTTGCTGAGTTCAGAGGCAGAGCAGGCTTCACCATGACACGTTAAAGGGTGTACTTTGGTGACCATATTACCGGAGAGGAAAGCAGAGAATGCCCACCCGACCCTCCAGTGCAAAGTATCCGTGCACCTCTCCTCATTTTACACTCCTTAAGTGTGGACATTGGAACGTCATTGGGTTGATGTTCCTCTTTGCAAACTTTGCAGGGTGCTGTCACCTCCACCCACCCTCCTTTCTTTTTCTTGTTTGGTTCCTAAAACTGCATGCGCAGGATGGCCAACACGCCTCATTCCAGAAACGCCTGGTGAATGCCAGCCCCTGAGTCACTGGGGGCAGCCCCTGGCCCTGAGCCTTTTCCTGGGAGCAAGCTGACTTGAGCTGGGTTGAAACTCCTGGTACACCTGCCTGCTGTCTGTATCTCTAAGCCCTTGGGACATTCAGATTTCCTTCTAACCACAGTTTCCATTGCTGGGAGATATAGCAGTTACTCAGATGCTCATATATGCAACTTGATTTTTTAGACTTGAGAAGGGAGAAGGGTGTCACAGAAGCCAAGGAAAAACCACTTTAGCTAAGTAGCGCCAGACCCGGAAAAGTTCAGGGCCCAGCAGTTTTTGGCTCCAGAGAGTTGTAGTCAGAGTGTAATGTGTGCCAAATGAAGCCGCCTGAGAGGGTAAGACTCCCTGTGGAGAAAGGCTTATGATTTTGAGAATTTGCACCTGTAGTATGATAAAATGTATATTTGGTATTTGTCCCCATTTTCTTGTGCAGAGATTTTAGTGTTCAAACAACTTGTTTATTAGTACATGTTCTATGACTTTGATTTACTGAGAAGATAAATCAAAATATCCCTTGGCTTTCAGGGGTCCAATGAATTTCATATTCAACTTTATAATTTTCTTTAGATTTTTGTTTGATATTGACAGTATTATTGTTTTCTCCTGTAAATTTACTTTTAAGCTACATATAGTCTCAATGTTTGTCACGATCATTATTTATTGTACTGTGTTGCCAAAACTGACAAAAAATATTTTATGAGACCACTTTTCCCAAAGACCATCAGTATGACAACTGTTGTCCAAAGAGGTATAAATATTTAGAGTAATAAATATGACAGAAGGCCATACATGATTGTGTAGTTTATCACTCAGAGGCTGCTTCCCCAAAGAATTTCTTAATGGATTTGTGCTTGTTTCACATATATTGATTAATATTTAAGGAAGTAAGAAGCTTCTCTGCATTGGATGTTTTGAGGAAGTTAATTTTATTCTGTCCTGGTAATATGAGTAGTTCTTATCTAGGAGGCAGAGAGAATGGAGTGGAACTAAAGCTAATTCATAAGAAAGACCAATCAGTTATGGAAATGACAAGAGGGACATAGTGCGCATTTTCAGGATTTGGAATGTGTCCCCTTTTCATTTTTGAGACATGGTTACACAAAATCTTTTGTGTTGATTCATCATAGTCATGGAGACACATTGTCTGATGTTGAGAGTGTGTGGCAAACTCAGACATCTCTTCAACAGCATAAGTCTTGGCCTTTCGTTGAGGTGAGGCCAGCTCCAGTCTTCAGGCCCTGTTTTGTCTTTCTTACTAATTAGCTAAACATGGACTGCAATGCATGCAATGTATTGAACACTGTTTTCTATTAGATACTCCAGTTAAAGTAAATTCTCATTCTTAGAAAATTATGCAACATTTTACTACAAGTCACCTTAATAATTCAAATAAGGCCAAACATTTGAGTAAATTGCCTGAATGTAAATCCAGCAGAGGAAAAAAAAGCATGATCATTATTCCAGTCAAGTCTTTCAGGTTTAGAAAATATGTTGTTGATGCTAATTTGTCAACATCCCCCATAAGCCAGAATTGTAAACTCAAATTGCATGAAATTGGGCACAAAAATAGCACGCATGAAGAGTTCTAGATAGTGACTTCTAAAACAAAGTCTTGAAATCTGGTGTTTCTATTCTTACAAAAGAAGAATAGACAACAAATGCTATCAGTTGTTTGTATGGGGAAAATAAGTACTTTGAGGGGAGTAAATGATGGCATCTGTGTTCATAAGGAAGGTGGGGGTGTAAAAAATATGTCATCATTGAACACATGTTTCCATTTCTAAAACATCTTCCTTACAGGTCTAGAAACTGCTCAGGTGTGGGTGTAGATGGTTGAGCAACAGGCAGTCCTGTCTTTTTGATTCCTGATAAAGATACAGGTATAGTTCATCTTCGTGTTTGCAGTGGTTAAGAGTTTCAGGGCATACAGTGTATAATCTTGATTTTGAATGTATTTTTTGGTGTTTCTGTTTCTGTTTAATGTCATGTGAAGGGTTTTTGAAGTTCCTTTTTTTCTGGTATTAACATTTCAGCCACTTGAATCAGGTTTGCTGTTAATTCTACACAAAAGCTTCATTATCAACACTGATAGATTCAGAACCATTTCCCCAGGCATTTTCTTTCCTGCTAACATCTGGGGTCCTGTAAAACCTTTGGGTTATAGATTCTGGATTTATAAATTCTGTAATCTCTTTGTGAGATGTCGGTCTTCTCATATTGCTCATGCTTGCATGTTACTGCAAGACTGCCTAGGCCACAATAACAAATGAGGAACAGAATGTTAGAGCTGTGACAAGGGAATGAGATGTGCTCTTTTGATCAGGGGGCCCCCATGCAGGATTGTGTACTTAGATGTCTGAGTAACCTCACAAGCTTGGGTTGATTGGACACTTTTTGTGAATACTTTGTTAATATTCTTAGGTTTTTCCTTAATGAAATGTTGTAGGGAAAATTGCATCTCCCAAAGGAGACCTCCTACTCAACCCATTGCTAATTACAGTCTTCACCTGAAAGAGTCATTTATCATGGAAAGGGGCCATGAGCAACTCCCATAACTTCAGAGCAAATTCTAAATGACAATCAGATGTGTTCTAATTGCACTTGGCTTCCTATACCATGGGTTGAATGGAGGACATGATAAGGGAAACACACCTTCCTCTACAACACCAAGACTGGACTCTCACTCCTTCACTGTTGCTGTGATTCCCAATCTTTCTAAAAATACAGACACCTTTTCTTTCTCCTTCAGCTTTCTCCCTTCCATTCTCATTCTGACAAAAGCAGACAATGATTTTACTGGAAATATTGATTTGTCGTTAAACTTTTCATGATAAAAAAGCAATGAATTTACTGCAAACCCATTCAATCAAATCTCTATTCATACTTAGATTGCATTACCATATATAACTATGGGTACAACAACTATCAGGTCCTGCCCCTGCTTCCAATTGAGCTTCCTGCTAATGCACCTGGGAAGCAATGGTGATAACCTTAGTATGTGAGTTCCTGACACCAGGATGGTGTTCCCAGTTCTAGCCTGGCCCAGCCCTGGCTTTGCAGACATTTGGGGAGTGAACCAGTGATTGGAAGCTCTCGCTCACTCACTCTCTAATACATACATCTTTTCAAAATCTAGGTAGAATTTTCTTGCCAATCATCTCCAAAAATGGATCCAAATATATGAATGTGGATATCAGAATGCTTGAAATAAGACACAGAAAGATAAATACCACACAATCTCACATGCATGAGGAATCTAGGAACATCAAACTTAAGCACAGAACAGAATAGTGGTTATCAGGGGCTGAGAATGAAAGAAGTAAAATAGTAGTTTAATGACATGTATTTGCAGTTAGGAGATAAATTGACTCCTTGAGACCTAAAACACAGCACAGTATATGAAAAATGAATACAGTATGAGATACAACTTGTTAAGATCTTAAGTATTTTTTTACAAACTATATAAGATGATTGGTTTGTTAGTTTGATTGTCCTATCATTAAATAATTTATATGTACAAGGGGGCACAAAAAGGTTCCTTAAAAATAGCATAAAAATGTGAATTTTCTAAAAGCTTGAAATCCCCTCACAAAGAGGTTCTTGAAAAATGCGATTACAAGATAAGGTGAATTTTTGATAAGCCTTTAAAAGTCCCCTCACATGTCAAAACATCAGGTTGCATAACTTGAGTATATACAAATTTTGAATCTTAATTATACTCAAATATTCTTGAAAAATTACACTATATTAAATTATTAATTAAAAATAATTTAGGAATCTAGACTTGTATTTTTGTGATTGGGAAGGTTACTATGGAACAAAAATAATTTTTAGTCATAATATGACTAGCTAAAATTTTTATTTTGAAAGTTCAAAGACAGATGATCACCTGTCAAGGTAATGTGTAAGGGCTAAGATGACATCCAAGTACCACATTAAAGTGGCATCCTGCCACTCTAACACATCAAGGTAAACCCTGCACCAAATAAACCTGTTTTGTTTTTAATTCACCTAGTCTGTGACACTTATGTCAGCAACATAAAGAGAGGTCAGACCCCAGAAAGAGCTATGCTGAGAGGTCAAGGTCCAGGACTGAGACCCTGCTCCAACATCTTCAGAAAATTTTGGGAATCAGGTCACCCTAGGAAGAAAAGAGGAACCAATCACCCCATAAACAACAGCCCCTCACCTGCATGAAACCCATAGCCCGTATTCTCCCTAGTGACTACCTGATCCCCACTGTACTATTGGGGAAGATGCGAGGCTCCTGACCCACAACTGCCCAGAGACAACTCCCAGGCTCCTGGGCCAACAGGTCTCTGCCAGGAAGGGACAGGACTCCTGGAGTCAGGGTGCCAGCCCAGCCCCAACACTGTGGACAGAGGGGCTGAGGGAAGCACTGTGCTGGCAGCGAGACAGGACCACAGATTCCAGAGCCCTCCCCATCTGCATGCCCACCCTACACTCACCTTTTCATAGCTTCTGAGGGGTGCACAATCCTGTGGGGAAAGACCCTCGGAGAACAGTGGATGAATCTCCTAGCAGCACAGCCCCCTCCTAGGACCTCTGTCCGCCACAGAACTAGACAATGATTATGGCATCTAAATCCTTCACAGTTATGTAGCACTTATCCATCACTCCTGATTGCACAGTTTAGATAGCCATGAGCATGTACAGTGTCATAAAAGATGCAACCAATCAGCATCCTCTACAGTGCTTAAGTGCCAGAAGGGAAAAAATAAGAGGGGAGATCTGGGTTCAGTACCAAAACTTCATTCTCCAGTGCTCCGCCCTGCCTTCTGTGGGAGGGCTTTTCATCCCTGGTCCTGCCTCCTGCTGGGCTCTCTCCTGCTCCCTGGTCCCTGTCACTCTAAGGATCCTACGTGGAGGTTGCAGGACCCTGCTTCAGGTAAGTTACAATCTAATGGATATTTAGGGGCCTCTGAGCCTTCTTTTTCAACTTACATAAGACACATTTCTCGAGTCATTTGTGTTTTTTTAAATACTGATTTAAAGAATGTCTAAAGACATCACATAATTTATTTTTTCCTTTTTGTTGCCAATTTTTTCTCATTTGCCAATTGTTTTTTTTAACTTTTATTTAATGAATATAAATTTCCAAAGTACAGCTTATGGGTTACAATGGCTCCCCACACCCTATAACTTCCCTCACACCCGCAACCCCCCCCCTTTCCCACTCCCTCTCCCTTTCCATTCACATCAAGATTCATTTTCAATTCTCTTTATATACAGAAGATCAGTTTAGTAAATATTAAGCAAAGATTTCAACAGTTTGCCCCCACATAGCAACACAAAGTGAAAAATACTGTTGGAGTACTAGTTATAGCATTAAATCACAATGTACAGCACATTAAGGACAGAGATCCTACATGATATTTTAAAAAAATTGATTAATTTTCTATGCAATTTCCAATTTAACACCAAGTTTTTTTTTCATTTTCAATTATCTTTATATACAGAAAATCAATTCACTATATACTAAGAAAAGATTTCACCAGTTTGCACCCAGACAGAAACACAAAGTGCAAAAATACTGTTTCAGTACTAGTTATAGCATTACTTCACATTGGACAACCCATTAAGGGCAGATCCCACATGAGACGTAAGTACACAGTGACTCCTGTTGTTGATTTAACAATTTGACACTCTTGTTTATGGCGTCAGGAATCTCCCTAGGTTCTAGTCATGAGTTGCCAAGGCTATGGAAGCCTTTAGGGTTCGCCGACTTTGATCTTATTTGGACAGGGTCATAGTCAAAGTGGAAGTTCTCTCCTCCCTTCAGAGAAAGGTACCTCCTTCTTTGATGGCCCCGTTCTTTCCACTGGGATCTCACTCACAGAGGTCTTTCATTTAGGTCTTCTTTTTTTTTTTTGCCAGAGTTCCCTGGCTTTCCATGCCTACAATACTCTCATGGGCGCTTCAGCCAGATCCGAATGCCTTAAGGGCTGATTCTGAGGCCAGAGTGTTGTTTAGGACTTCTGCCATTCTATGAGTCTGCCGTATCTCCCTCTTCCCAAGTTGGATCGTTCTCTCCCTTTTTGATTCTATGAGTTAGTAGTAGCAGACACTAGTCTTGTTTGTGTGATGCCTTTGACTCTTAGACCTATCAGTGTGATCAATTGTGAACTGAAGATGATCACTTGGACTAGTGAGATGGCATTGGTACATGCCACCTTAATGGGATTGATTTGGAATCCCCTGGCACGTTTCTAACTCCACCATTTGGGGCAAGTCTGATTGAGCATATCCCAAATTGTACATCTCCTCCCTCTCTTTTTCCCACTCTTATATTTAACAGGGATCACTTTTCAGTTAAAATTTAAACACCTAAGAATAATTGTGTGTTAATTACAGAGTTCAACCAATAGTACTAGAACAAAAAAAAAATACGAAAAGGGATAAAATATTACATTGTAGACCAACAGTCAGGACAAGAGCTGATCAAGTCACTGTTTCTCATAGCGTCCATTTCACTTCAACAGGTTTCCCCTTTGGTGCTCAGTTAGTTGTCTCCAATCAGGGAAAACAAATTATATTTGTCTCTTTGGGACTGGCTTAATTCACTCAGCACAATGTTTTCCAGATTTCTCCACCTTGTTGCAAATGACCAGTTTTCATTGTTTTTGACTGCTGTATAGTATTCTATGGAGTACATGTCCCATAATTTCTTTATCCAGTCTACTGTTGATAGGCATTTGGGTTGGTTCCAGGTCTTAGCTATTGTGAATTGAGCTGCAATAAACATTAATGTGCAGATGGCTTTTTTTGTTTGCCAAATTAATTTCCTTTGGGTAAATTCCAAGGAGTGGGATGGCTGGGTTGTATGGTAAGGTTATGTTCAGGTTTCTGAGGAATCTCCAGACTGACTTCCATAGTGGCTTAACCAGTTTGCATTCCCACCAACAGTGGGTTAGTGTCCCTTTTTCCCCACATCCTCTCCAGCATCTATTGTTGGTAGATTTCTGAATGTGAGCCATTCTAACCACCTCACTGTGGTTTTGATTTGCATTTCCCTGATTGCTAGTGATCTTGAACATTTTTTCATGTGTCTGTTGGCCATTTGGATTTCCTCTTTGGAAAAATGTCTATTGAGGTCCTTGGCCCATCTCTTAAGTGGGTTGTTTGTTTTGTTGTTGTGGATTTTCTTGATTTCTTTGTAGATTCTGGTTATCAACCCTTTATCTGTAGTATAGTTTGCAAATATTTTTTCCCATTCTGTCGGTTGCCTCTTCACTTTCCTGACTGTTTCTTTTGAAGTACAGAGACTTCTCAATTTGATACAATCCCAAATGTTAATTTTGGTTTTGATTACCTGTGTTTCTGGGGTCTTTTCCAAGAAGTCTTTGCCTGTACCTATAACTTGCAGGGTTTTTCCAATGCTCTCTAATAATTTGGGTTGTAGATTTAAGTCTTTAATCCATGTTGAGTAAATTTTTGTGTAAGGTGAAAAATAGGGGTCTTGCTTCATGCTTCTGCATGTGGAAATCCAATTTCCCCAGCACCATTTATTGAATAGACTGTCCTTATTCCAAGGATTGGTTTTGGATCTTTGGTCGAATATAAGTTGGCTGTAGATGTTTGGATTGATTTCTGATGTTTCTGTTCTGTTCCATTGGTCTATCCATCTGTTTCTGTACCAGTACCATGCTGTTTTGATTACAACTGCCCTGTAGTATGTCCTGAAATCTGGTATTGTGATGCCTCCAGCTTTGTTTTTGTTGTACAAGATTGCTTTTACTATTTGGAGTCTCCTGTTTCTCCCTATGAATTTCAGCATCATTTTATCCAGATCTAAGAAGAATGTCTTCGGTATCTTGGTTGGTATTGCATTGAATGTATAAATTGCTTTTGGGAGAATAGACATTTTGATGATATTGATTCTTCCAATCCATGAGAATGGAAGATTTCTCCATTTTTTGGTATCCTATTTTTTTTTCTTTAAGGTTATGTAATTTTCATCGTAGAGATCTTTAACGTCCTTGGTTAAGTTTATTCCAAGGTATTTGATTGTTTTTGTAGCCATTGTGAATGGGATTGATCTTAGAAGTTCTTTCTCAGTTGTAGCATTGCCTTTGTATACAAAGGCTATTGATTTTTGTGCATTCATTTTATATCCTGCTACTTTGCTAAACTGTTCTATGTGTTCCAATAGTCTCATAGTAGAGTTCTTTGGGTCCCCTAAATAAAGAATCATATCATCCGCAAAGAAGGATTGTTTGAGTTCTTCCTTCCCTATTCGTATCCCTTTAATTTCTTTTTCTTGCCTAATAGCTATGGCTAAAACTTCCAGAACTATATTGAATAGCAGTGGTGAGAGTGGGCATCCCTGTCTGGTACCAGATCTCAGTGGAAATGCTTTCAACTTTTCCCCTTTCAATAGGATGTTGGCCATGGGTTTTTCATAAATTGCTTTGATTGTATTGAGGAATGTTCCTTCCATACCCGGTTTGCATCATGAAAGGGTGAACACTGAACCATCCCTGCATACCAGGGATAAATCCCACTTGGTCTGGGTGGATGATCTTTCTGATGTGTTGTTGCATTCTATTGGCCAGAATTTTATTGAGGATTTTTTCATCTATGTTCATCAAGGATATTGGTCTGTAATTCTCTTTCAATGCTGCATCTTTTTCTGGCTTAGGAATTAAGGTGATGCTGGCTTCATAGAAAGAATTTGGGAGGATTCCCTCTTTTTCGATTGCTCTGAATAGTTTGAGAAGAATTGAAGTTAATTCTTCTTTAATTGTCTGGTAGAATTTAGCAGTGAATCCATCTGGTCCTGGGCTTTTCTTTGTTGGGAGGGCCTTTATTACTGTTTCAATTTCTGTCTCAGTTATGGGTCTGTTCAGGTTTTCTATGTCTTCCTGGCTCAATTTAGGTAGGTTTCATGTGTCCAGGAATCTATCTATTTCTGATAGATTTCCCTGTTTGCTGGCATACAAGTCCTTGTAGTAATTTCTGATGATTCTTTTTATTTCTGTGGTGTCTGTTGTTACGTTTCCATTTTCATCTCTGATCGTATTGATTTGGGTCTTTTCTCTTCTTTTTTTAGTTAGTTGGGCCAATGGGGTGTCAATTTTGTTTATTTTTTCAAAACACCCGCTCCTCTTTTGACAGATTTTTTGTAATGTTTTTTTGGATTCAATCTTACTGATTTCTTCTCTGATTTTAATTATTTCTCTTCTCCTACTAGATTTGGGTCTGGTTTGCTGCAGGTTTTCTAGATCCTTGAGATGACTTGAAATCTCATCTATTTGGTGCCTTTCCAATTTCTTGATGTAGGCACCTATTGTTATAAACTTTTCTCTTAACACTGCTTTGCTGTACCCCATAGGTTTTGGTATGTTATGCTGTTATCCTCATTTACTTCCAGAAAATTTTTGATTTCTCTTTTAATTTCTTCTATGACCCATTGTTTTTTCAGGAGCATGTTGTTCAATCTCTATGTGTTTGCATGTGCTCCTGGGATTCCCGATTTGCCAATTTCCAACTTCATTCCTTTATGGTCTGAGTAGCTGCATGGTATGATTCTAATTCTTTTGAATTTGCTGAGACTTGCTTTATGGCCTAGTATGTGGTCAATCCTAGAGAAGGTTCCATGTGCTGCTGAGAAGAATGTAAATGCTTTTTAAATATTATTTTCTATGCTTTTTGCTTGTTGTGTGTGTGTGCGCGTTGTGCATGTGTGTGTGTGTGTTTGTGTCTTTGCAGTAATCCCATTTATCAGCTGTATTTGTGTTTACGTTTCATGGGTTAGCTCTGTATATAAACATCTTCCAATATATTCATATTTTACTGCTCAGAAATTGACTTTTTTTATTTGACAGAGTTATAGACAGTGAGAGACAGAGAGGAAGGTCTTCCTTCTGTTGGTTCACTCCTCAAATTGCTGCTACAGCTGGTGCTGTGCTGATCTAGAGCCAGGAGCCAGTAGTCAGGTGTTTCTTCCTGGTTTCCCATGCAGGTGCATGGCCCAAGCACTTGGGCTATCCTCCACTGCTATCTTGGGCCACAGCAGAGAGATGGACTGGAAGAGGAGCAACCAGGACTAGAAACTGGCACCCATATGGGATGCTGGCCCCGCAGGTGGAGGATTAATCAAGTGAGTCATGGTGCCGGCCCTCAGAAATTGACTTTTATATCTTATAATTTCCTTTTTTGCTGTTATATTTCATTGACTGTTCCTGCAGTAGAAAGTTGAGGAGAGTGAGTGCAGGAATCAGGGTCTAGATTTACTTCCAGAGGAAAACAAATTCAATGACTCTAGATTAGTTGTGTTTGTTGAAGGTTTCTTTCTCTGTTGATTAGATTAAGAAACTCACTGGATTGTTGTTGTTGTTGTGTTTTGTTTGTTACTCTGTTCTCAATGTTTTAATTGGGTGCTGAACTTTATTAGAGTAACCTAAATGAGCATGTAATTTTCTTTTCGTAGTTTTTTTTATTATATATTGTTTGCTATTGATTTTTTATATTTTTATACGTGACTTCACTCATTATATTAATATTTTGTTTAGGGTACTTCTAGCTCTGTTTATGAAAGGGATACTTTTAAGAAACTTAATTTTTAGTAAGTTGTCCACCTGCATCATTATCAATGTAATGCTGATTTTCCAAAAGAAATTTTAAAATATTTCCTTCTTATTTCACATGGGGTGGTCTGGGAAACATAGATTTTTCTTTTCTTCCTCAAAAGTTTGGAGTATTCTGTAAGTCTGGACCCAAAATTTAGATTTATGTGACTCTCTCATGGTTTTCTTGGATGTGACTTTTCCCCTCATGATTAGACTGGGTTTCTGGGTTTTTGAGAGTAGGGCCATGATTTTTATTGCATCTCAATGAGGATAAGTCACTGTCAACATGACATCACTGTTGATGTTGGTCTGGAAGACCTGGTGGCAGTAGTATTTCTCAGATTTCTCTAATGTGAAGCTGCTCTGTGCCTATCTCCAGCCCTTTTCCATACTCTACTCTTTGGAAAGGGGTCACCATACTTAAGGATTAGAGATTTGACACATATCCTTGAGGGTGGAATTTATTTGGGATTCTTTGCCTGGAAGAATTGTCTCCCTACTCCTTTATTTATGTATTCAATCATTCATTCATGTCACTGTTGATTCAGGAACATTTACTTTATACTTTGAATATTATCCAATAGTAGCAACCTTCAAGGAGTTCACAGAAAATACACGTTATGATAAAAGAAACCTATACATTGATTTCAAAATTTTGAACCAAAATAAACATATCTTAATTCAACTTTCCACAAAATTTTCAAGTCCCTATCCTAATTCATTTATGTTATTACTTAAATTGTTCCAGTTTTGGACACTGGGAAATTTTTCATCTGGTTCCATTGTCATGCCCCCTCATAATGGGATCATTTATTCATTAGGGACACATCTTTTATTCTCTGGTAGTAAAAGATGTCCCAAGCTCATATTTGTGTATTTCCTTTCCTGAGACTGAGACTCAGCTATTTTTCCAAAGATCCCCAGATCCTTTAATTGGATAATTGTTTTAGAAATCAAGATTTGGGCACTACATATGTTCAGTGCTGCTGGGTTGTTGCTACTTCCAAGCCCTATCAGCAGTCAGAGCAAGGAAATGTATGTATACTACTCTGTGTATGCATACATAGGAGTTTAAATATTTCTATACTCTATGTATGTATGTATGTATCTTAAGCTATCTTCTTATTGTCTCCAACTCCAATCCTTGACCACAGGAATCATTTTAGCCACCTCTCTTTGCTTTTCTGTAAATTTCTTTTCCAGAATCTTGTTTTAAAAATATTCCAGTGCCAGCATTGTGTTGCAGTGTGTTAAATCACTAGCTGTGATAGTGGTTCAAGTTCTGGCTGCTCCACTTCTGAGCCAGCTCCCTCTTAATGCACCGTAGCAAAACAGCAAGAATAGGGCAAAGTACTTAGACTCCTACCACCTATGTGGGAGACCTGGATAGAGTTCTTGGCTCCTGGCTTTAGCATGGCCCAGTCCTGGCTATCATGGACATTTGGAGAGTGGACCATCAGATGGAAGATTTCTCTCTCCCTCACTGTCTTTATAACTGCCTTTATAAATATTTGAAGATTTTCCTTAATTTCATTCTAAAAATATATCTCTGTTTACATGTATGCATTATATGTATATCACAGAATATTTGGAAATTTAATATAGGCTATGGGAAGAGATAGGATGTTCTTCTATATTTAATCACTGAACATTTACACACATGTATACATATACTTTTACAAACAAAACTATAACCAAAATAGACATGGTATTTTGTAGTCTACTTTTCCTACTCAGTAATGTATAATGAGCTTTTCCCTTCATGTTAACTATTCTTTTTAAAGGTCATAATTTTAATTGGCTGAACATATTAACCTCTCCTTTTGACTACTTAGATTTTATCAATTTTTCTATGATGAATAACTATAGGAAACACTCTTCATATAAGTCATTATGCATATGTCTGATTTTTAAGTTTAGATTAGTTTGTGTTAGTTGAATTATTAGGCCTAAGAGTAATGATTGGGTCCCAGTGTAGGGACATTTTAAGTACTATGATAAGTAATTCTAAACTTACCTATAGAATTGACAGCAGCAATTTAATTACCTACCAAAATTGTATAAGAGTAATTTTCTTGAGAAAATGCTCAGTAATAAGAGGCATTGAAAAATTTTAAAGGAATCATCAATTGAGTCATTAAAATGTCATCTCACTGTTTTGGTTTAAATTTGTTTTATTATAAGTGTGCATGAATTTTATTTCTTTTTAATTGTCTATTTATATTTCTTCATTTCTATACTGCCTTTACCAATTTTGAAATCACTTTTATTTAAATGAGTGGAGGGGCCGACCCTGTAGCATAGTGGCTAAAGCTGCCAACTGCAGTTCTGTTTTTCCATAGGGATGCTGATTCAAGACCTGGCTGTTCCACTTCTGATTGAGCTCCCTGCTGGGGCCTGGGAAAGCATTAGAAGATGGCCCAAGTCCTTGGGCCCCTGCACCCCTGTGGGAGACCTGGAAGAAGCTCTTGGCTCCTGGTTTTGGATTGGCCTATCTCTGGTTGGGCCAATTGGGGACTGAAGAATCAGATACAAGACCTCTCTCGCTCTCCCCTCTCTCTCTCTCTCCCTCTCTCTCTCTCTCTCTCTCTGCCTCTCTATAACTCTGCCTTTCAAATAAATAAATCTTAAAAAAATTTAAAAAATTTTAATTTTGATTTGCATTTCTCTGATTGCTAGTGATCTTGAACATTTTTTCATGTGTCTGTTGGCCATTTGGATTTCCTCTTTCGAAAAATGTCTATTGAGGTCCTTGGCCCATCTCTTAAGTGGGTTGTTTGTTTTGTTGTTGTGGATTTTCTTGATTTCTTTGTAGATTCTGGTTATCAACCCTTTATCTGTTGCATAGTTTGCAAATATTTTTTCCCATTCTGTCGGTTGCCTCTTCACTTTCCTGACTGTTTCTTTTGAAGTACAGAAACTTCTCAATTTGATGCAATCCATCTCACCCCGGTGAGAATGGCTCACATTCAGAAATCTACCAACAGCAGATGCTGGAGAGGATGTGGGGAAAAAGGGACACTAACCCACTGTTGGTGGGAATGCAAACTGGTTAAGCCACTATGGAAGTCTGTCTGGAGATTCCTCAGAAACCTGAACATAACCCTACCATACAACCCAGCCATCCCACTCCTTGGAATTTACCCAAAAGGAAATTAATTTGGCTAATAAAAAAGCCATCTGCACATTAATGTTTATTGCAGCTCAATTCACAATAGCTAAGACCTGGAACCAACCCAAATGCCTATCAACAGTAGACTGGATAAAGAAATTATGGGACATGTACTCCATAGAATACTATACAGCAGTAAGAAACAACGAAACCCGGTCATTTGCAACAAGATGGAGAAATCTGGAAAACATTGTGCTGAGTGAATTAAGCCAGTCCCAAAGAGACAAATATAATTTGTTTTCCTGATCAGTGACAACTGAGCACCAAAGGGGAAATCTGTTGCAGTTAAATGGACACTATAAGAAACAATGACCTGATCAGCTCTTGTCCTGATTCTAGATGTACAATGTAATACTTTATCCTTTTTAGTAGTAGTAGTAGTAGTTGTTGTTGTTCTAGTACTATTGGTTGAACTCTATAATTAACAAACAATTATTCTTAGGTGTTTAAATTTTAACTGAAAGGTGATCCCTGTTAAATTTAAGAGTGGAAAAAGAGAGGGAGGAGATGTACAATTGGGGACATGCTCAGTTGGACTTGCCGCAAATGGTGGAGTTAGAAATGTGCCAGGGGATTCCAATACAATCCCATTAAGGTGGCATGTACCAATGCCATCTCACTAGTCCAAGTGATCAATTTCAGCTCACAATTGATGGCTCTGATAGGTCTAAGAGTCAAAGGGATCACACAAACAAGACAAGTGTCTGCTAATACGAACTGATAGAATCAAAAAGGGAGAGAAGGATCCAACATGGGAAGCGGGATACACAGCAGACTCATAGAATGGCAGATGTCCTAAACAACACTCTGGCCTCAGAATCAGCCCTTAAGGCATTCGGATCTGGCTCAAGAGCCCATGAGAGTATTGTAGGCATGGAAAGCCAAGATACCATGGAAAAAAAAAAGACCTAAATGAAAGACCTCTGTAAGTGAGATCCCAGTGGAAAGAACGGGGCCATCAAAGAAGGAGGTACCTTTCTCTGAAGGGAGGAGAGAACTTCCACTTTGACTATGACCCTATTGGAATAAGATCAAAGTCAGCGAACTCTAAAGGCTTCCATAGCCCTGACAACTCATGACTAGAGCCTAGGGAGATTACTGACGCCATGAACAGGAGTGTCAAATTGTTAAGTCAGCAGCAGGAGTCACTGTGTACTTACATCCCATGTGAGATCTGTCCTTAATGGGTTGTCCAATGTGAAGTAATGCTATAACTAGTACTGAAACAGTATTTTTACACTTTGTGTTTATGTCTGGGTGCAAACTGATGAGGTCTTTACTAATTATATACTGAATCGATCTTCGGTATATAAAGATAATTGGAGATGAAAAAAAAACCTGGTGTTAAATGGGAAATGGCATAGAAAATTAATTAATTTTAAAAACATATTATGTAGGATCTCTGTCTTTAATGTGCTGTACACTCTTATTTAATGCTATAACTAGTACTACATCGGTAGTTTTTTCACTTTGTGTTGCTATGTGGGGGCAAACTGTTGAAATCATTACCTAATATATACTAAACTGATCTTCTGTATATAAAGAGAATTGAAAATGAATCTTGATGTGAATGGAAGGGGAGAGGGAGCGGGAAAGGGGAGGGTTGTGGGTGTGAGGGAAGTTATGGGGTGGGGGAAGCCATTGTAACCCATAAGCTGTACTTTGGAAATTTATATTCATTAAATACAAGTTTAATAAATGAAAAAAAAATTTAAATGAATGGAACAAATTTCATGTATTTGATATATATGGTTTTAAGAGAATAATGATACTCCCCACTCTACCCTCTCTCCCTCCCTCCTCCTTCCTTTCTTATTTTCTTTTTTATTTTTACAATGACATACTTTTTCTTAAAGATTTATTCATTTTATTTGAAAGTCAGAGTTACACAGAGAGAGAAGGAGAAGCAGAGATAGAGAGAGAGGGAGAGGGAGAGAGAGAGAGAGAGAGAGAGAGAGTCCTCCATCTGCTGGTTCACTCCCCAAGTTGCCTCAAGGGTAGTGCTGAGCTGAACTGAAGCCAGGAGTCAGGAGTTCCTACTGCACCTCCCATGGACTTGCGCCACCTTCCACTGCTTTCCCGCCATAGAAGATAGCTGATTCAGAAGTAGAACAACCTGGATTTGAACCAGCGCCCATGTCGGATGGCTGCACTGCAGGCAGTGACTTTACCCACTACACCATAGCCCTGGCCCCTACAATGACATGTTTTTAATTTACTTTACACACAGAAGCTTAACACTCCATTAAATAAAGAATAAACCAGGCACAAGTTGTAAATAAAAAAAAAATTTGATCCTCAAGAGTATAGAGAAGGGCCAAAAAAGTCAAATGTAAAAACATCAATTTTGATTATATGCACTACAATTTTTTGCTCTGTATGTTAGCTACAACAAATCAGGGAAACATGATATTTATCTTTACAGGGCTGGCATATTTTACTAAATATAATAGTCTCCAGTTTCATCTAGTTTCTTGCAAAAGAAAGGATTTCATTCTTTTTAATGATTGAGTAGCATTCCATAGTGTGCATGCGTGTGTGTGTGTGTGTGTCTGTATGTATATATCTCAGAGTTTCATTAATTATTTATCAATTGATGGACATCTGGTTTGATTCCATTGTCTTAGCTGTTGTGAATTGAGCTACAATAAACAGAAGGTACAGGTAAGTCTTTTGTAAGAGGATTTCATTTTATTTGGGTAAATTCCCAGGACTGGGATTGCTAAATCATATGGGAGATCTATTTTCAGATTTCTCAGAAATCTCCATACTGTCTTCCAAAGCTGGCTGTATTAATTTGCATTCACATAAACAATGGATTAGGGTGCATTTGCACTACATCCTCACCACAATTTGCTGTTGTTTGATTTTTGTGTGATAGCCATTCTTATGTTGTGAAGTAAAACCACATTATGGAACTTATATGCATTTTCCTGATGGTGAGTGACCCTGAGCATCTTTCCATGTGTCTGTTGGCCATTTGTATTCCATCCTTTGAAAAATCTCTGTTTATATCCTTAGCCTATTTCTTAACTCGATTGCTTGTTTTGTTGTTGAGTTTCTTGAGCTCTTTATATATCCTAGTATTAGTCCTCTATGGAATTTATAATTTTCAAATATTTTATCCTATTTTGTTGATTTTCTCTTAATTTGTTGAGTGTTTCCTTTCTATTGTAGGCACTCCCTAGCTTCATGTAATCTCACTTGTCTATGATTGCCTTTATTGCCTGTGTTTCTGAGGTGTTTTCCAAGAAGTCTTTGCCTGAGTCAATGTCTTGTTGTGTTCCCCTATGTTTTCCTTGAGTAATTGGATTGTTTCAGGCCTTACATTTAAATCCTTGATCCACTATGAGATGATTTTTATAGAGTATAAGATACTGTTTTTTTTTTTTCATACTCATGCATACAGAGTTCCAGTTTTCCCAACATCATTTGTTGAAAAGAATGCCCTTTCTCAGCAAGTGATTTTAGGTCATTTGTCAAAGATTTCTTGGTTGTAGATGCATTAGTGAATTTCTGGAGTCTCAGGTCTGTTCCGTTGGTCAATCTGTTTAATTTTTTGCCAATACCAAACTGACTTGATTATACCTACCATGTAATATTTCTTGAAATCTGGTATTGTGGTGCCTCCAGATCTCATTTTATTGTTTATGATTGCTTTAGCTATTTTTGGTCTTATGATATCATATGAATTTTAGGTTCATTTTATCCAGATCTGAGAGGAATGTTTCAATATTTTGATTGGGACTTCATTGAATCTGTAAATTGTTTTGGGTAATATGAAGAGTTTGATAAATTATTTTTTCCAAGTCATGAATAGGGAAGAGTTTTCCATTTTTTGTGTCTTTTTCTATTTTTTTCTTTTACGTCTTGTAACATTCATTGGAGAAATCTTTAGTTGGATCTTTGGTTAAATTTATCCCAAAGGATTTACTTTTTTGTAGCTATTGTGAATGAGACTGATCTTACAAGTTCTTTCTCAGCTATGGCATTGTGTATATAAGAGCTTTTGATATTTGTGTGTTGATTTTGTATCCAGTAACTTTGCGAATTTCTCTTATGAATTCCAATAATCACTTAGTGAAATCTTTTGGTTCCCCTATGTATTGGATCATATACTCTGCAAACAGGGATAATTTGACATCTTTCTTTCCCAACTTTATACCTTTAATTTCTTTTTGTCTAATGGCTCTGGTTAAAACCTCCAGAATTGTATTGAACAGTAGTGGTGAAAGTGGACATCCTTGTCTGGTTCTGGATCCCAATGAAAATGCTTCCAATTTTTCATCAAAAAGTATGGTGATGTTGATTTGTCATATATTATCATAAGTTTGACATATCTTGTGTTGAGAAACGCTCCCTCTATTCCCAATTTGCTTAAGATTGTATCATGAAAGGATTTTGTGTTTTATCAAATGCTTTCTCTTCATCTATTTTTTTTTTATTTGACAGGTAGAGTTATAAACTGTGAGAGAGAGAGACAGAAAAATCTTCCTTCCATTGATTCATCCCCCTAATGTCTATGGCCAGTGCTGCGCCAATCCGAAGCCAGGAGCCAGGTGCTTCTTCCTGGTCTCCCATGTGGGTGCAGGGGTCCATCACTTGGGCCATCCTCCACTGCCCTTCTGGGCCACAGCAGAGAGCTGGACTGGAAGCAGAGCAACCAGGAGTAGAACTGGTGCACATATGGGATGCTGGCACCACAGGCAGAGGATTAACCAAGTGAACCACAGTGCTGGCCCCTTTCTGCCTCTATTTAGATAATCATACATACGGTCTTCATTCTTCAATTTACTAATATGATGTATCATATTTATTGATTTGTGCATGTTAAGCAATCCTTGCATACGATAGTTAAATCTCACTTGGTCTGGGTGGATGATCTTTCTGATATTCTGTTAGATTCTATTTTATAGTAACTTGTTGAGGATTTCTGCATCTATGCTCATCAAAGATATTGGTCTATAATTCACTTTCTTTGTTGTATCTTTTTTCTGATTTTATAATTAAGATCATGCTAACGGATTAGTAGGAATTTGGGAGGAATCCCATCCTTTCAGTTGGTTTAAACAGTTAACATTAATTAGGATTAGTCTATTTATTTATTTGAGAGGCCAAGTTACTGACAGAGTGGGAGAGACAGAGAGAAAAGTCTTCCATCCAATGGTTCATGCCCCAAATCCAATCCAGCTGATGCTAATGCACCCAGAAAAGCATCAGAGGATGACACAAGTGCTTGAAACCTTGGATCTATGTGGGAGACCAGGATGAAACCCTTGGCTCCTGGCTTCTGGCTGGCCCAACCTCAGATACTGCAGCCATTTGGGTGTGAACCAGAGAATGCAAGATTCTCTCTCTCTCTCTCTCTCTCTCTCTCTCTCTCTCTTACTCTCCCCCTCTCCCCAACTCTGCCTGTAAAATAGAGATAAGTGCTTGATGCAGCAGATTAAGGCACCATCTGCAGTGCCAGCATCCCACATGGGTGCCAGTTTGAGTCCTATCCAGCTCCCTGATGATGCACCTGGGAAAGTGCAGGAGAATGGTCTGGGTCCTTGGGTCCCTGCCTCCATGTGGGATAAATGAAAGAAACTCCTGTGTCCTGGCTCAGCCTGGCACAGCCTCAGCTGTTGCAGCCATTTGGGGAATGAACCAAACATTGAAGATCTCTCTCTCTCTCTCTCTTTCTGTAGCTCTTTCAAATGAATAAAGAAATAATTTTAAAAGGCCATGAGAGAGAGATAGATATTGAGAGATCTTCCAACTTCTGAGTTATTGCTCCAAATGACCCCAAAGCTTGGGGCTGGCCCAGAAACTAGCAGCCTGGAACCCCATCTGAGTCTCCTATTGGGGTGGCAGGGGCCCACGTACTTGGGCCATCCTCTACTGATGGAAGCATTAGAATTGACATTAGCAGGAAGCTGGATTCAAAGTGAGGCATTAGGTACCTAAACCAGCTCTCATAGAGGATGCTGGCATCACAGGTGGTAGCTTAACTAACAGCGCCACAATGCTGGTGCTTGATGTTGTGTTTTCTTAACTAGAATCACTTTGTATCATTTTTTATGGACCTCTATCATTTTTCTATGTTTCTGTTCTATTGAATAGAAAAATGTATTGTATTAACACAGAAATTATTAACATCTTAAAAACCAGTTTTTTATATTATCCATTATAATCTTCATTGTAATCATTAAAACCAACTTCATAGAGACAAATCTAACCTTTACCAAAATATTTTGTGGCTATTTATATTTGAAGCATCCTGTTTTACTGACAACCCATTTTCCTATGATTAACAGTTTCACAGAAGACAAATTCATTATCCTATCATGTTTAAAGCTTTTGCCTTATAAGCCACTTTTCCTAATTGATTGTTTATATTTTCAAGGAGTATTCATGGAGCCTACTGCTTTTGCCATTGATTTTTAAATGAAAACTGTGTATAACAGTTAATATTGAAAGCTGAAAAAATTGTGAATGGGAGATAGAGGGCTTGTGTTTGGGTATTTAAGCCATGGAAATAGTCTCATGAATAACTGACAGCCTTACTGTATTAATCAAGTTAAAATCTGTATATATGAAATACATGAAACTTGCAGACCTTAAATAAAATTCAAAAAGATTTTTCCAGAAGAATTAAAGTTATTTAATCTAGGTCCTTTCTTCAGCAATAATGATCTTTAAAATTGAAAGCAGTTTATATATAAGAGTGGGAATAAGAGAGGGAGGAGATGTATAGTTTGGTACATGCTTACTCAGACTTACCCTTAATAGTATTGCTAGAAATGTGCCAGGGGATTCCAATTCAATCCCATCAAGGTGGCATGTACCAATGCCATGTCACTAGTCAAAGTGATCAGTTTCAGTTCATAATTGATCATAATGATAGGATTAAGAGTCAAAGGGATCACATAAACAAGACTAGTGTCTGAAAATACTGATAGAATAAAAAAGGAGGGAATGATTCAATGTGGGAAGTGGGATACAGAGCAGACTCCTAGTATGGCAGATGTCCTAAACAACACTCTGGCCTCAGAATCAGCCTTTAAGGCATTCGGATCTGGCTAAAAAGCCCATGAGAGTATTTCAGGCATGGAAAGCCAAGACACTGTGGCAAAAAACCAATTACCTGAATGAAAGATCTCTGTGAGTGAGATCCTAGTGGAAAGAACGGGCCATCAAAGGAGGTACCTTTCTCTGAAGGGAGGAGAGAACTTCCACTTTGACTATGCCCTTGTCTAAAGATCAGAGTTGGTGAACTCAAGAGGCTTCCCTAGCCTTGGCAGTTCATGACAAGAGCCTCAGGTGATTACTGACATCATAAATAAGGGTGTGAATTGTTAAATCAACAGAAGTCACTGTGCACTTATTCCCCATGTAGGATCTCTGTCCTTAAGGTGTTGTACTGTGTGAATTGATGGTAAAATTATTACTAAATCAGTACTCTATACTTCGTGTTTCTGTGTGGGTGCAAACTGTTGAAACCTTTAGTTAGTAAATACTAAGTAGATCTTCTGTATATAAAGATAATTGAAAATGAATCTTGATGTGAATGGAATGGGAGAGGGAGTGGGAGATGGGATGGTTGCAGGTGGGAGGGGGTTATGGGGGGAAGCCACTATAATCCAAAAGTTGTACTTTGAAAATTTTGTATTTATTAAAAAAGTTAAAAAAGAATCATCAATTCAGTCATTAAAATGTCATCTCACTGTTGTTTTGCATTTTTTATTATTAGTGTGTTTGAATTTTATTTCCTAAGTTCATTGCTCAATTATATATCTTCATTTCTAAACTGCCTATACCAATTATAAAATAATTTTTATTTAAATAATGAAGGGGCAAGCAATGTGACATAGCAGGTAAAGGTGCCACCTGCAGTGCTGGCATCCCATATGACTGACTGTTCAAGAACTGGCTGCTCAACTTCCAACCTAGCTCCCTGCTGTGACCAGGTAAAGCATTAGAAGATGGCCCAAGTCCTTGGGCCCCTGCACCCCTATGGGAGACCTGGAAGAATCTCCTGGCTCCTGGTTTCAGATAGACCCAGCTCCTGCTGTTGTGGCCTATTTGGGAGTAAACCAATAGGTGGAAGATTTTTCTCTTTCTTTCTCCCTCTCTCACTCCCTCTCTATCTCTGCCTCTGCCTCTATGTAACTCTGTCTTTCATATAGATTAAAAAAATCTTAAAAAATGTATATGAATGTAACAAATTTCATGTATTTGACAAATCTGGCTTTAAGAGAATAATGATATTGCCCACTATACCATCTCTCTCTTCCGCTCTCCCTCCCACCTCCTACCTTTCTAATTTCCTCTTATTATTATTACAATGATATACTTTTTAAAAAATTTTTGACAGGCAGAGTGTACAGTGAGAGAGAGACAGAGAGAAAGGTCTTCCTTTTTGCCGTTGGTTCACCCTCCAATGGCCGCCGCGGCTGGCGTGCTGCGGCCGGCGCACCGCGCTGATCCGATGGCAGGAGCCAGGTGCTTCCTCCTGGTCTCCCATGGGGTGCAGGGCCCAAGCACTTGGGCCATCTTCCACTGCACTCCCTGGCCACAGCAGAGAGCTGGCCTGGAAGAGGGGCAACCGGGACAGGATCGGTCCCCGGACTGGGACTAGAACCCAGTGTGCCAGCACCGCAAGGTGGAGGATTAGCCTAGTGAGCCACAGTGCCGGCCCTCAATGACATACTTTTAATTTACTTTATGCACAAGGATAACTCTCCACTAAATAATGAATTCAAGTAGTAACAAGTTGTAAGTAAGCAAAACCCACACACACACACACACACACACAAAACGACTTTGCCTGCAATATTCTGGTGAAAATCAATTGGAATTCATCAGCAATTTGGCCAGTGATTGGTGAATCAAATGAGAAGAATTCAGTTCTCTTGTGGCTAACTCAATATCAGATCTTGCTACAGCCTCTTTGCTTTGGGTTTTCTTGCATATTTTTTGTGTATTTCACTATTTTTCATGAATGTTCTGATGTTGCATTTTTTTTCATCCTGGATAATGGAATTCAGGTAACTGGATGAATGTTTTTTTAAAATCAGTGCACAGGATTTGGCTTTCTGGAATTCAAGGCTGGTTTTTATTGTTTTGGATTTATCAGCCAATAATTCCATTGTTCATCTGCAATTCCCTCCATTTTTTCTGGTTTTTGATTTTTGTTTCCATATCTCTATCGTTCATTATTTTATTTTGACTGAAAAAAATAAAAACCCACAGTTTTGATATATATCCATTATGATATCCAAATACACTACAAATGGAGTTTTATGGTTCAAAATCTACATGCAACACTGCCCCAGATGAATCTTGTGCTTGTGAACATGAAATTTAAGCCTTTCGTAGAAGAGAAGGATTTTACTTTTCTCCAAAACGAGTTTGCCTGCGATTATACTCAATCGGAATTCCTTAGCAATTTAGCCAGTTATGGGTGGATGAAATGAGAAAAATCCGATTCTCTTGTGGCTAACTCAATAGCAGCTCTTTTTGTAGCCTCTTTACTTTGGGTTTTCATGCATATTTTTCATGTATTTCACTATTTTTAATGAATGTCACGATGTTGCATTTTGTTTTCTTGATGGAAAAGGGAATTAAGGTAACTGGATGAATGGTCTTTTTAAATCAGGGCACAGGATTTGGCTTTCTGGAATTTGAGGTTGTTTTCAGTGTTTTGAGAACATCAGCTGATAATTCCGCTGTTCATCTGCAATTCCCTCCATTTTTTCTGGTTTTTGATGTGTTTATATCTGTATCTCTTTCATTTTTTTTTTTAATTCTGACCTAAGGCCGGGGGGACAAACAGCAGTTTGGACGTAGTATGCATTATGATATACAAGCACACTTCAAACAGGAGATTTAGGGTTCAAAATCTAGAGGCAATACTAACCCAGATGAATTTTGTGTTTGTGAAAGTGAAATTTAAGCCTTTTGTAGAAGTGAAGGGTTTTAATTTTCCCTAAAATGAGTTTGTCTGTGATTTTCTGGTTATACTCAATTGGAATTCCTCAGCAATTTGGCCAGTTATGGGTGGATGAAATGAGAAAAACCCGATTCTCTTGTCACTAACTTGATAGCAGATGTTACTACAGCCTTTTTGTTTTGGGTTTTCTTGCATATTTTCATGTATTACAGTATTTTAAATGAATGTTGTGATGGTGCATTTTGTTTTCTTGATGGATAATGGCATTCAAGTACCTGAATGGTCTTTTTAAATCAGGGTACAGCATTTGGCTTTCTGGAATTCATTGTTGGTTTTATTTTTTTGAGCACATCATACAATAATTCTATTGTTCACCTACAATTCCCTCCATTATTTCTGGTTTTTGATTTGTTTGTTGCCATATCTCTTTCGTTCGTTTTTTATTCTGACCAAAAAAAAAAAAAAAAGCAGTTTGGACATAGTATCCATTATGATAAACAAGCACACTATAAAGTGGAGTTTTATGGTTCAAAATCTATAGGCAACACTAATGCAGATGATTTTTTGTTTGTGAAAGTGAAATTTAAGCCTTTCATGGAAGAGAAGGATTTTACTTTTCTCCAAAATGCGTTTGCCAACAATTTTCTGATTATACTCAATTGGAATCTACAGCAAGTTGAACAGTTATGGGTGTATGAAAACTGACAAATCTGATTCTCTTGTGGCTAACTCAATATCAGCTCCTGGTACAGCCTCTTTGCTTTCAGTTTTATTGCATATTTTTTGACTATTTCACTATTTTTCATGAATGTTATGATGCTGCATTTTGTTTTCTTGGTGGATAACTGAATTCAGGAAACTGGATGAATGGTCTTTTAAAATCAGGGCACAGGATTTGGCTTTCTGGAATTCAAGGTTGTTTTTATTGTTAAGGGCACATCAGCTGATAATTCCATTGTTCATCTGCAATTATCTCCATTTCTTCTGGTTTTTATTGTTTGTTGCTGCATTTCTTTCTTTTGTTTTTTATTTTGACAAAAAAATGACAGTTTTGATGTAGTATCCATTATATCCAAATACACTACAAACTGGATTTTATGGTTCAAAATCTACCATCAACACTGACCCCGTTGATTTTTGAGTTTGTGAAAATGAATTTTAATTCTTTTGTAGATGAGGAGGATTTTACTTTCTCCACAACAGGTTTGCCTGCGATTTTCTTGTTATACTCAATCGAAATTCCTCAGCAGTTTGGCCAGTTTGGGTGAAAGAAATGAGAAAAATATGATTCTCTTGTGGCTAACTCAGTATCAGCTCTCTGAAGCCTCTTTGCTTTGGGTTTTCTTGAATATTTTTATGTATTTCACTATTTTTAATAAATGTTCTGATGTTGCATTTTCTTTTCTGGTTAACGAATTCAGGTAACTGGATGAATGTCTTTTTAAATCATGGCACAGGATTTGGTTTTCTGAAATTCAAGGTTGGTTTTATTTGTTTGGGCATATCAGCCAATCCATTGTTCATCTGCAATTCCCTTCTTTTTTTCTGGTTTTTGATTTCTTTGTTGCTGTATCTCTTTTGTTCATTTTTTATTCTCACCCCCCCCAAAAAAACCCTACAGTTTTGATTTAGTATCCAAAAAAACCCTACAGTTTTTTTTTTAATTTTTTTTAAATTTTTGACAGGCAGAGTGGACAGTAGAGGGAGACAGCACCGTGCTGTTACGATGGCAAGAGCCAGGTGCTTCTCCTGGTCTCCCATGGGGTGCAGGGCCCAAGGACCTGGGCCATCCTCCACTGCACTCCCTGGCCACAGCAGAGAGCTCGCCTGGAAGAGGGGCAACCGGGACAGGATCAATGCCCCGACCAGGACTAGAACCCAGTGTGCCAGCGCCACAAGGCGGAGGATTAGCCAACTGAGCCACGGCGCCGGCAACCCTACAGTTTTGATTTAGTATCCATTATGATATACAAACACACTACAAACTGGAGTTTTATGGTACTAACTCCTCAGGCAATTCTCACCCACATCATTTTGGTGATTTTGACAATGAAATTTAAGCCTTTTATAGAAGAGAAGGGTTTTAATGTTCTCTCCAAGAGGAGTTTGGCTGCAATTTTCTGGTTAAAATCAAGCAGAATTCCTTAGCAATTTGGCCAGCTATGTGTGAATGAAACGAGAAAAATCTGATTCTCTTGAGTCTAACTTAATATTAGATCTTGCTACAGCCTCTTTGCTTTGGGTTTTCTTGCATATTTTTTGTGTATTTCACTATTTTTCATGAATGTTATGATGTTGCATTTGTTTTCTTGATGGATAATTGTATTCAGGTAATTGGATGAATGTTCATTTTAAATCAGGGCACAGGATTTGGCTTTTTGCAATTCAAGGTTGGTTTTATCATTTAGGGCCCATCAGCTGATAATTTTATTGTTCATCTGCAATTCTTTCCATTTTTTCTGCTTTTTATTTTGTTTTTGTTTCCATATTCCTTTATTTCATTTTTTATTTTGACAAAGAAAATGACAGTTTTGATGTAGTATCCATTATGATTTCCAAACACATTACAAACTGGAGTTTTTGGTTCAAAATCTACAGCCAACACTGCTCCAGATGAATTTTGTGCTTATGAAAATGAAATTTAAGCCTTTCTTGAAGAGAAGGTTTTTGCTTTTCTCCAAAATGAGTTTGCCTGTGATTTTCTGGTTATACCCAATTGGAATTCCTCAGCAGTTTGGTCAGTTATCGGTGGAAGAAATGAGAAAATTTGACTCTCTTGTGGCTATCTCAATATCAGATCTTGCTAGAGCCTCTGCTTTGGGTTTTCTTGCATATTTTTCATGTATTTCACTATTTTTAATGAATGTTCTGATGTTGCATTTTCTTTTCTTGAAGGATAAGGACATTCCAGACACTGGATAAATGGTCTTTTTAAATCATGGCACAGGATTTTGCTTTCTGGAATTCAAGGTTAGTTTTATTGTTTTGGGTGTATCAGCCAATAATTCCATTGTTCATCTGCAATTCCATCCTTTTTTTTTTGGGTTTTGATTTGTTTGTTTGCTTGTTTGTTTCTTTTGTTTTGTTTTTGTTTTTTCTTTTTTTAACTTTTATTTAATGAATATAAATTTCCAAAGTACAGCTTATGGATTACAATGGCTTCCCCCCCACCATAACTTCCCTCCCACCCACAACCCTCCCCTTTCCCGCTCCCTCTCCCCTTCCATTCACATCAAGATTCATTTTCAATTCTCTTTATACACAGAAGATCAGTTTAGTATATATTAAGTAAAGATTTCATAGTTTGCCCCCACATAGCAACACAAAGTGAAAAATACTGTTGGAGTACTAGTTATACCATTAAATCACAATGTACAGCACATTAAGGACAGAGATCCCACATGAGGAGTAAGTGCACAGTGACTCCTATTGTTGACTTAACAAATTGACACTCTTATTTATGGCATCAGTAATCACCCTAGGCTCTTGTCATGAGTTGCCAAGGCTATGGAAGCCTTTTGAGTTAACCAACTCTGATCATATTTATACAAGGTCATAGTCAAAGTGGAAGTTCTCTCCTCCCTTTAGAGAAAGGTGCCTCCTTCTTTGATGATCTGTTCTTTTCACTCGATTCTCACTCGTGGATATCGTTCATTTAGGTCATTTTTTTTTTTTTTTTGCCAGAGTGTCTTGGCTTTCCATGCCTGAAATACTCTCATGGGCTTTTCAGCCAGATCCGCATGCTTTAAGGGCTGATTCTGAGACCAGAGTGCTGTTTAGGACATCTGCCATTCTATGAGTCTGCTGTGTATCCTGCTACCAATGTTGGGTCATTCTCTTGCTTTTTTATTCTATCAGTTAGTATTTGCAGCCATTAGTCTTGTTTATGTGATCCCTTTTGCTCTTAGTCCTATCATTATGATCAGTTGTGAACTGAAGATGATCACTTGGACTAGTGAGATGGCATTGGTACATGCCACCTTGATGGGATTGAATTGGAATCCCCTGGTAAGTTTCTAACTCTACCGTTTGGGGCAAGTCAGCTTCAGCATGTCCCAAATTGCACATCTCTAACCTCTGTTATTGAAACTCTTACCTTTAACAGCAATCACTTTTCAGTTAAGTTTCAACACTTCATAATAACTGTTTATTGGTTACAGTATTCAACCAAAAGTATTACATAGAACAGACAAAAAAAAATACTGAGAGGGATAACGTATTAAGTTGTTCATCAACAGTCAGGGCAAGGGATGATCAAGTCACCGTTTCTCATAGTGTTCATTTCACTTTAATAGGTTTCCTTTTTGGCACTCAATTAGTTGTCACCGATCAGGGAGAATATATGATATTTGTCCCTTTGGGGCTGGCTTATTTTACTCATCATAATGTTTTCAAAATTTCTAACAAGGATCACTTTTCAGTTAAAATTTTAAACACCTAAGAATAATTGTGTGTGTTAATTACAGAGTTCAACCAATAGTACTAGAACAAAAAAAATACTAAAAGGGAAAAGGATTACATTGTAGATCAACAGTCAGGACAAGAGCTGATCAAGTCACTGTTTCTCATAGCGTCCATTTAACTTCAACAGGTTTCCCCTTTGGTGCTCAATTAGTTGTCGCCGATCAGGGAGAACATATATTTGTCCCTTTGGAACTGGCTTAATTCACTCAGCAGGATGTTTTCCAGATTCCTCCACCTTGTTGCAAATGACCAGTTTTCATTGTTTTTGATTACGGTATAATATTCTATAGAGTACATGTCCCATAATTTCTTCACCCCGTCTACTGTTGATGGGCATTTGGGTTGATTCCAGGTCTTAGCTATTGTGAATTGAGCTGCAATAAACATTAAGGTGCAGATGGCTTTTTTGCTTGCCAATTTAATTTCCTTTGGGTAAATTCCAAGGAGTGGGATGGCTGGGGTTGTATGGTAGGGTTATGTTCAGGTTTCTGAGGAATCTCCAGGCTGACTTCCATAGTGGATTAACTAGTTTTCATTCCCACCAACATTGGGTTAGTGTCCCTTTTTTCCCACATCCTCGCTAGCATCTGAAGTTGATAGTTTTCTGAATGTGAGCCATTCTCACCGGGGTGAAGTGAAACCTCACTGTGGTTTTGATTTGCATTTCTCTGATTGCTAGTGATCCTGAACATTTTTTCATGTGTCTGTTGGCCATTTGGATTTCCTCTTTGGAACAATGTCTATTGAGGTCTTTGGCCCATCTCTTAAGTGGGTTGTTTGTTTTGATGTTGTGGATTTTCTTGATTTCTTTGTAGATTCTGGTTATCAACCCTTTATCTGTAGTATAGTTTGCAAATATTTTTTCCCATTCTGTCAGTTGCCTCTTTACTTTCCTGACTGTTTCTTTTGCAGTCCTGAAACTTCTCAATTTGATGCAATCTGAAAAGTTAATTTTGGCTTTGACTGCCTGTGCTTCTGGAGTATTTTTCAAGAAGTCTTTGCCAGTACCTATATGTTGCAGGGTTTCTCCAATGCTCTCTAATAATTTGATGGTATCAGGTCATAGATTTAAGTCTTTAATCCATGTTGAGTGGATTATTGTGTAAGGTGAAAAGTAGGGGTCTTGCTTCATGCTTCTGCACATGGAAATCCAATTTTCCCAGCACCATTTATTGAATAGACTGTCCTTACTCCAGGGATTGGTTTTGGATATTTGATCAAATATAAGATGGCTGTAGATGTTTGGGTTGACTTCTGGTGTTTCTATTCTGTTCCATTGGTCTATCCATCTGTTTCTGTACCAGTACCATGATGTTTTGATAACAACTGCCCTGTAGTATGTCCTGAAATCTGGTATTGTGATGCCTCCGGCTTTGTGCTTGTTGTACAACATTGCTTTAGCTATTTGAGGTCTCCTGTGTCTCCATATGAATTTCAGCATCATTTTTTCCAGATCTGAGAAGAATGTCTTCGGTATTTTGATTGGTATTGCATTGAATGTATAAATTGCTTTCGGGAGAATGGACATTTTTATGATATTGATTCTTCCAATCCATGAGCATAGAAGATTTCTCCATTTTTTGGTATCCTCTTCCATTTCTTTCTGTAAGGTTTTGTAATTTTCATCATAGAGATCTTTTACGTCCTTGGTTAAGTTTATTCCAAGTTATTTGTTTATGTAGCCATTGTGAATGAGATTGATCTTAGCAGTTCTTTCTCAGCCGTGGCATTGCCTGTGTATACATAGGCTGTTGATTTTTGTGCATTGATTTTATATCCTGCTACTTTGCCAAACTCTTCGCTGAGTTCCAATAGTCTCTTAGTAGATTTCTTTGGGTCCCCTAAATAAAGAATCATATCATATGCAAAGAGGGATAATTTGAGTTCTTCCTTATCAATTTGTATCCCTTTAATTTCTTTTTCTTGCCTAATAGCTATGGCTAAAACTTCCAGAACTATATTGAATAGCAGTGGTGAGAGTGGGCATCCCTGTCTCATACCAGATCTCAGCGGAAATGCTTCCAACTTTTCCCCATTCAATAGGATGTTGGCCATAGGTTTTTCATAAATTGCTTTGATTGTATTGAGGAATGTTCCTTCTATACCCAGTTTGCTTAGGGTTTTCATCATGAAAGGGTGTTATATTTTATCAAATGCTTTCTCTGGATCTATTGAGAGAATCATATGGTTTTTCTTCTGCAGTCTATTAATGTGATGTATCACGTTGATTGTTTTGCGAACATTGAACCATCCCTGCATACCAGGGATAAATCCCACTTGGTCTGGGTGGATGATCTTTCTGATGTGTTGTTGCATTCTATTGGCCAGAATTTTATTGAGATTTTTGCATCTGTGTTCATCAGGGATATTGGTCTGAAATTTTCTTTCAATGCTACATCGCTTTCCCTCTTGGGAATTAAAGTGATGCTGGCTTCATAGAAAGGTTTTGGGAGGATTCCTTCATTTTCAATTGTTCTGAATATTTTGAGAAGAATTGGAGTTAGTTCTTCTCTAAATGTCTGGTAGAATTCATCAGTGAATCCATCTGGTCCTGGGCTTTTCTTTGTAGGGAGGGCCTTTATTACTGTTTCAATTTCTGTCTCAGTTATAGGTCTGTTCAGGTTTTCTATGTCTTCCTGGCATACGAGCCCTTGTAGTAATTTCTGATGATTCTTTTTATTCTGTGGTGTCTGTTGTTACGTTTCCTTTTTCATCTCTGATTTTATTGATTTGCGTGTTTTCTCTTCTTTTTTAGTTAATTGGGCCAATAGGGTGTCAATTTTTTAATTTTTTTAAAAGGCCAGCTCGTTGTTTGGCTGATTTTTTGTAATGTTTTTTTGGATTCAATCCTGTTTATTTCTTCTCTGATTTTAATTATTTCTCTGCTCCTACTGGGTTTGGGTTTGGTTTGCTGCAGGTTTTCTAGATCCTTGAGATGACTTGAAATCTCATCTATTTGGTGGCTTTCCAATTTCTTGATGTGGGCACCTATTGATATAAACTTTCTTCTGAACACTGCTTTTACTGTACCCCTTAAGTTTTGGTACATTGTGTTGTTATCCTCATTTACTTCCAGAAAATTTTTGATTTCTCTTTTAATTTCTTCTGTGACCCATTGTTCATTCAGGAGCATGTTGTTCAATCTCCATGTGTTTGCATATGTGCTAGGAATTTCTCAGTTGCTAATTTCCAACTTCATTCCTTTATGGTCTGAGAAGCTGCATGGTATGATTCTAATTCTTTTGAATTTGCTGAGACTTGCTTTATGGCCTAGTATGTGGTCAATCCTAGAGAAAGTTCCATGTACTGCTGAGAAGAATGTAAAGTCCTTAGATGTAGGATGAAAAGTTTGTAGATATCTGTTGAATCTATTTGGGCTATAGTGTCATTTAAATATATTGTCTCCTTGCTGATCTTCTGTCCTGTTGATCTGTCTATCTCTGAGAGTGGAGTATTGAAGTCCCCAGTACTATTGTATTGGGGTCTAAGTCTCCCTTTAAGTCCTTCAACAAGTCTTTTAAATAAGCTGGTGCCCTGTAATTTGGTGCATATACATTGATAATCATTAAATTTTCCTGTTGAATTGATCCCTTAATCTTTATATAGTGCCCCTCTTTTCTCTCCTAACAGTTTTTGTGGAAATGTTTATGTTATCTGATATTAAGATGGCTATGCCCGCTCTTTTTTCATTTCTGTTGGCATGGTATATCTTTTTCTAGCCTTTCACTTTCAGTCTGTATGGATCATTGTTGGAAAGATGAGTTTCTTGTAAGCAGCAAAAAGATGGGTTTTGTTCCTCAACCCAATGAGCCAATCGGTGTCCTTTAACTGGACAGTTCAGGCCATTAACATTCAATGTGACTATTGAGAAGGATTAGCTTTGCTGTGCCATTTGCCAAAGATATTTTCTAATATATGGTTTGAGATTCCTGTGATCTTTTGCTGTGAGGTTTCCTTCCTTTATCTTCTTTCTTGTTGGTGACCGTGTTTCTGTGTTTCTGTGAGTAATACATCTTTAAGCATCTTTTGCAGGGCTGGATGAGTGGCAACAAATTCTTTCAATTTCTGTTTGCTGTGAAAGGTCTTTCTTTCACCTTCATTCACAAATGAGAGCTTTGCAGGATATAATATTCTGGGCTGGCAGTTTTTCTCTCTTAGTACCTGGGCTATATCTCACCATTCCCTCCTCACTTGTAGGGTTTCTGATGAGAAGTCAGCTGTGAGTCTAATTGGAGATCCTCTGAGAGTAATCTGACATTTTTCTCTTGCACATTTTAAGATCTTTTCTTTGTGTTTCACTGCGGTGAGTTAAATTACGACGTGTCGTGGTGAGGATCTCTTTTGATCATGTTTATTAGGGGTTCTATGAGCTTCCTGTACTAAGATGTCTCTGTCCTTCTCCAAACCTGGGAAATTTTCTGCTAGTATCTCACTAAAAAGGCCTTCTAATCCTTTCTCCCTCTCCATGCCTTCAGGAACTCCTAGAACCCGAGTGTTGGTTTTTTTAATAGTATCCTGTAGATTCCCGACAATATTTTTTAGATTTCTAATTTCCTCTTCTTTTCTTTGGTTTGACTGTTTCCTTTCCTGTTCTCTGTCTTCTAAGTCTGAAATTCTCTTTTCTGCTTCACCCATTCTGTTTTTAAGGCTTTCTAATGTGTTTCATTTGATCTATTGAATTCTTCATTTCATTATGATTTCCTGTCACTATCACAGTTTCTTGTTCTATTAGTTGTTTAATTTCATTTTGATTCCTCCTTAATATTTTATTTTCACTAGAGAGATTTTCTATCTTGTCCATTAAGGATTTCTGTAGTTCAAGAATTTGTTTTTGAGAACTTCTTAATGTTCTTATCATTTTTTGAGATCCACTTCTTGCATTTCTTCTATCTCATCGTCTTCATAATCTTGAATTGGGGTGTCTTTTTCATTTGGGGGTGTCATAGTGTCTTCCTTGTTCTTGTTACCTCGGTTTCTGCATTTGTTGTTTGGCATATTGGAGATATTCTCTGGTTTCTTCGCTGTGGTGTTTTTTCTTGTTATGCTATGACTCTAGATTAAGTCGACTGTCTGGTTTTGATAGATCCTTACTGGCTGTGATGGGTGTGGCCAGAGATCGCTGTTTGGTTCTTCAGGGTTAACGGTGTGCCAAAGGTGACTCACCCAGATTGTTCTCTTGCTCACTTGATCACTCTCTCTCTCTCTCTCTTTTTTTTTTTTTGACTCAGTTGGGAAGCAATTCCACACAGCTGAGTGGAATTGAGGGTAGTTGATGTATGAAATCTGGGCACTGTGAGTATTCGTCTGCTTACCCCTGGGACCACACAAAGACTTTATGCATTCCTCAGTGTGGTCTCAAATTTCTCCGCAGTCTCTCTCCACGTTGCCCAGGTTACCGAGTTTGTGTATTCGGTGAGTTGTCTCGCCCTCCCTCAAATTTTCACAGTCTTATTTAGTTAGCTCCACACTTTCTTTAGGCCTTAACCTCCTGTTATTTCTCCCCACCAGAGTCAGGTTTTTCTTCTTGGCTAATGGTCGGCACTTTTAAATATGTAAAATGGCGCCTGCTCTTTGTCTTGCTTGGCTTTGTAAGGTCAGTGGAGAGAGAGAGGCTAATGTCCGTGCCAGTTCCCCTCATTTATTTGTTTTTTTCTCTCCTCCAGTCAGCCTGGTGAACTTTCCCCAGTGGGGCTTCAGGCCTCATTTCCTGTAGGCTCTTTCTGCCTATCCCTGCCAATGTCTCAGGTTACCGAGGTTTTTGTCTCACTTCCCCTTCCAGTGCTGGTGCACAGACTCTGCAGCTCAGCTTCTGCGGTTCAGCTCCCGGGGCTCGGCTCCCACAGCTTGGCTCCCGCGGCTTGGCTTCCACATGGTGGGTGACCTTGTTTTATCCATAGGTCCTCCGTGTCACATCCACCAGATCCAGAAGAGTTTCCTCTGCAATTTTTTCCTGAGTTTTTTCCTGAGGCTACAGGAACTTCACTTTTATTAAACTATCTTTTCCCGGACTATCAGTGTGCACCCTCACTATTCCGCCATCTTGGCTCTGCCCCCAGGAGCTTCACTTTGTATTTTCATTTCCACTTGTCTTTCCTCTGGAATCACTTGAAATAATCTCCAGGGATGTGCCCTCAGGCTGCAGTGTGCACAGTGAGTCAGACAGCTCTGAGCTTAGTTCCATATTGGTTTCCCAGGCTGATACTGGAGCTGCCTGATCCTGAGAAAGTTGTGATCCACAACCTGCTGTCTTAGCTTTGCTCTGTTCCCACTACAGCTCTAGGTCCTTCAGCCTCTGCACCCCTGCCCTTGATCGTAAGATACCTGAAAAGCTCCTGGCACCAGATCCCTGTGTAGCACACTGCATCTTGCTGTCCCCACAGTATGTGCTGGCCTTTTGCCTTGGCCTTTGCTGCTTCAGCTGATTTTCTGCAGCTGGTGCCATACTGTTTTAATTACAATAGCATTGTAATATATTTTCAAGTGAGAAGTGTGATATCTTCAGTGTTGTTCTTTTGGCTCAAGATTACTTTGACTATGTTGTATGTTTACAGTCACAAAGAAATTTTAGAATTTTTTCTATTTATGAGTAAAAGATTGTTGGTATTTTTATAGGAATTGCACTGAGTGCATAGATTGCTTTGGGTCATATGCCAATATGATGAATCTACTTTTGTATTTCTTTCTTTTTTTCTTTTTATTTTTTGACAGGCAGAGTGGACAGTGAGAGAGAGAGAGACAGAGAGAAAGGTCTTCCTTTTTGCCGTTGGTTCACCCTCCAATGGCCACTGCGGCCGGTGTGCTGCGGCCGGCACACCGTGCTGATCTGAAGGCAGGAGCCAGGTGCTTATCCTGGTCTCCCATGGGGTGCAGTGCCCAAGCACTTGGGCCATCCTCCACTGCACTCCCCGGCCATAGCAGAGGGCTGGCCTGGAAGAGGGGCAACTGGGACAGAATCAGGTGCCCCAACCGGGACTAGAACCCAGTGTGCCAGCGCTGCAACGTGGAGGATTAGCCTGTTGAGCCACGGCACTGGCCATTTTTATTTCTATCTTCTTCAATTTGTTTCATCAATGTTTTATAATTTTAGTGTATAAAAACATTCATTTATTTGGATACGTTATTTATTTATTATTCTAAAAAATGTATGTCTTTATGCTCCTATATATAGGACAATTTTCTTAATTTCTTTCCCAGATAATATATTATTAGTCTGTAAAAATATAAATAATTTTATATTGATTTTAGAACTTAAAAATTTCCTGAATTTATTTATTTTCTAACAGTTTTTCTATTGATTCCTTAATATCACTGGTAAATAGAAATAATTTTACTTCTTCCTCTTATGAGGATGATTTTTTGTTCTTGCCTAATAATTCTATCTCAGAATTCCAGCACCATGTGGAATGGAAATGATAAACATGGACATACTTATATTATTTCTCATCTTTGATAAAAGGTTGTAAACATTTCAGCATTGACTTTAATGTTAGCTGTGGTTTTGCTGTTTATGGCTTTTGTTGTGTTGAGGTATGTTCTTTCTGTGCCAGCTTTTTGAGAGTTCCCATGATCAAATCTGAATTTTCACAAGTTGTTTTTCTGCATCTGCTGGTATTGTGACAATTGTGATTTTTATTCTTTATTGAGAATATATTGTATATCACACTTATATATATATTTTTTGACAGGCAGAGTGGACAGCGAGAGAGAGGGACAGAGAGAAAGGTCTTCCTTTTGCCGTTGGTTCACCCTCCAATGGCCACCGCGGTAGGCGTGCTGCGGCCAGCGCACCACGGTGATCCGATGGCAGGAATCAGGTGCTTCTCCTGGTCTCCCTTGGGGTGCAGGGCCCAAGCACTTGGGCCATCCTCCACTGCACTCCCTGGCCACAGCAGAGAGCTGGCCTGGAAGAGGGGCAACCGGGACAGGATCGGTGCCCCGACCGGGATTTGAACACGGTGTTCCGGCACCGCAAGGCGGAGGATTAGCCTATTGAGCTGCGGCGCCGGCCCACACTTATATTTTAAAATTTAATTTAGAGTACACAAATTGAATGTGTTTCATATATATAGATTTAAGAACATAGTGATATTTTCCATTTTACCATTCCTCTTGCCCATGCTGCCACTCTTCTTTCTTCTTCCATTCCTATTTCAATTATTTTTACCAAGATTTATTGATAGCTAACTTTACAGTCATAAGATTAACCCAATACTAAGAATTCAACAATTAGTATGAAAAAAAATTATTCATCAACAGTCAAATCAAGGGCTGTTAAAGAAAATCGCATATCAAAGTATCAATTTTGTGGTCAGTGCTGTGGCTTAGCAGGTAAAGCCACCACCTGCTGTGCTGGCATCACATATGAACATCAGTTCGAGTCCCAGCTGCTCCACTTCTGATCCAGCTATCTGTTGTGGCCTGGGAAAGCAGTAGAAGATGGCTGAAGTCCTTGCACCTGTGCACCCATGTGGAAGACCTGGAAGAAGCTTCTGGCTCCTGGCTTCTGACTGGCACAGCTCCAGCCATTGTATCCATTTGGGCAGTGAGCCAGCAGATGGAAGAACTCTCTCTCTGTGTCTGCTTTTCTGTAACTCTGCTTTTCAAATAAATAAATAAATCTTTTAAAAAAGGTATCAACTTTACTGTACAGATTATCTTTTAGGTCTTCTATTATGCCGCACCCACAGCTGTGATACCCGCGTAGCAAGATGTTGCTGCGTTGGGGGTCTAAAGCTGAAGGGTTGAGGTTAGCGCTTTGTGGAGTGGGGCCTCAGGCGGTTCCTGTGCAGTCCGCGGTTGTAATGACCCCCGACTCACATGAGGGAAGCCGAAGACATGTCCTTGCTGACTTTGGGGACACTGTGCCTCTGCTCTGTTGATGATCTCATTATGCATTATCTACCAGCTGTGTTTACACTTTACTGCTTGCTCTCACAATTATCAGAAACAAGAAAATCAAGAAAAAGAAGTTAACGTTTCCCATAAGATTATGGAGAAATTCAAACAATCTTTGCCCCTCTGTTTACTAAAGCTGTTTACGAGGGAGCTAGGAATGCAAGTCAAAACATATCATTAGGTTCCCATTATAGTGACAGAAAAATGTTAAGATTGCTCAGGGATTATCTCCAAGTATCTAAAAGGCAAGCAAAACTTTGGGTAGTAATTCCCCTAAACAATTCATAAAACAAAACTAAGCCAAAGGTCAATTCTCATCCTCAGTAAATTGTCTAAAAACAATGTCCCCACTATGTTCCTCATAAAACCACTCATATGACATCATTGTTTTAACTCATTTTGTCAACCTTTGTGATAAAAGTTTTACATTTGCCTGTAGCATTGTCCTTTACTATATAAACCCAAGCCTTACTACAATAAATCTCAGCAGCATACTCATAACGTGTGTGTCTGTCTGTCATTTCCCCGCCGATTCCTGATTCTCCTAAGAGCCTTCACCCCTCGTTCTCCCTCGGTCTGAGTCTCCGCAAGAGCCGGTCCGTGGCACTATTAGTTACCAAAGGTCATGGAGAATATATAGTATTTTTGTTTGGGGGACTGGCTTATTTCACTAAGTATAATGGTTTCCAGTTGCATTCATTTTGTTGCAAATGAGAGGATTTCATTTTTGTAACCATTGTGTAGTATTCCATAATGTATATAGTCTTGAGCCATACATTCCATAATGTATAGAATACTATAAAATTTTCTTTATCCAGTTATGCATCACACATATTAATTTTAATATATTGAAACATTCTGGCATTCCTGAGATAATTACCATTTTTTAAGTTTGAATAACTTTTCTAGTGTGCTATAGAATTGTTTAATTTTTTTTTGTTTTTTTGTTTTTTTTTTTGACAGAGTGGACAGTGAGAGAGAGACGGAGAGAAAGGTCGTCCTTTTGCCGTTGGTTCACCCTCCAATGGCCGCCGCGGTAGCGCGCTACGGCCGGCGCACCGCGCTGATCCGATGGCAGGAATCAGGTGCTTCTCCTGGTCTCCCATGGGGTGCAGGGCCCAAGGACTTGGGCCATCCTCCACTGCACTCCCGGGCCACAGCAGAGAGCTGGCCTGGAAGAGGGGCAACCGGGACAGGATCGGTGCCCCGACCGGGACTAGAACCCGTGTGCTGGCGCCGCAAGGTGGAGGATTAGCCTAGTGAGCCACGGCGCCGGCCTAATATTTTTTTTTAAAAAGATTGTTATTTATTTGAGAGGTGAAGTTACAGGCATAGAGGGTGAGACAGAGAGAAATGTCTTCCATCCACTGGTTCACTCTCCAAATGGCCACAATAGCCAGAGTTGGGCTGATCAAAAGCCAGGAACTAGGAGCTTCTTCTGGGTCTCCCAGGCAGATGCAGGGGACCAAGCACTTGGGTGCTTTCCCAGGCCATAGCAGAGAGCTGGATAGAAAGAGGAGCAAGCAGCTGTGACACATATCAGTGCCCATAAGGGTTCCCGGTGCTGCAGGAAGGGGCTTAGCATACTATGCCACAGTGCTGGCCCCAGGTTTACTAGTATTTTAAAAGATATTTATTTTATTGGAAAGGCGATGTGACAGAGAGGGAGAGACAAGGAGAGATCTTCCATTTTCTGGTTTACTCCCCAAATGCCCAAATTGGGGGCTAGGTTTGGCCAAGTCAGAAACCCAGAATTCCATCTAGGTCTGTTATACAGGTGACCAGGGCCAAGTAAATGGCCTTCCTTTGCTATCCCAAGTGTTTTATTCAGGCTCTGGATCGGAAATGGTACAGGACTTGAACTGGTGCTGCAATATGGGATGTCAGCAGCATAACCTGCTGTGCCACAATCTTGCCCCAGTTTGCTAGTATTTTATAGATTTTTCATCTGTGTTCACCAGAACTATTGGCCTGTATTTTTCCCCTTGTGTGTTTCTTACGTGGTTTTTATATCAGTGTATTGTTGGTCTTGCAAAATGAGTTAAATGTTTTCTCCTCTTCAATTTTTGGGAAGAATTTAAAGATGATTATCACCACTTCTATTTTAAATGTTTAGCAGAATTCACAGTGAACTGTTCATGTCCTGGGCTTTACTCTAATGCAAGATATTTTAAAAGGATATATGTAGTATTATTACTTCATTTGAAAGGGAGAGAACGAAAGATGTTCTATGTGCTAATGTCCTTTTCAAATGCCTAGAAGAGCTGTGGATGGGCAATACTGAAGCCAGGAATCTAAAATCAATCCAAGGGTTTCACATAAATGCCAGAAATTCAAGTACTTTGTTAGTTTCTCGTGTCTTCTGAGGAACAAATCACCAGGAAACTGGAATCAAAAGCAGCGCCAGGACTCAGACCAGGGCACTCTAATATAAGTTGTAGGCCTCTGAACAGCTGTGCCAAATGCTCTGACTCAATTGGGAGAATTTTTATAATTGATTCAATTTCCTGTCTTGTTATTGGTTTTATATTTTCTGATTCAGTTTTGGAAAATTTCAAATTTCTAGGATTTCATTCATGTCTTCAAGATTTTCATAATTTTGGTGTAGTTTTTCGTTTTAATCACTTCTTATTCCTAGCTTTTGGCTTGTCCAGTGGTAATGTCTCTTTCTCATTATGATCTTATTTGACACTTCTCTTTCATTTTTACTCTAGGTTAAAGTTCATTGATTCCATGGGTCTCTTTAAAATAAGGTTTACTCTTGTTAATCTTTTCTATTGCTTTTCTAGTGTATTTCTTTTATTTAAGTTCTAATCTTGTTATCTTCATTCTTCCTGCTAAGTTTGGGTAAATTTTGTCATTTATTTAATTTCCTGGAAATGTAATTTTAGTTGTTTGAGATTTTATTTTAAATGTGTTTATGCATATGCATATACATCTCAGGACTGCTTTTGTTACATGTCCTAAGTTTTTGTTTTTGTTTTCTATTTTTATTTTCAAGTCATTTAGATAATTTATTTTTATTAACAACACTGGTTTTAGAAGAATATGAATATTTTTTAAAAAATTTAAACATATTTATGAATTGTTCTGAATCCTTGCTTACTGATTTTTAGTTTTGTAGTATTACAGAAAAAAAATTATTGTAAACTTTTTGTGACACAACATATACTCTATCATGGAAAATAGTGCACCATGTAAATTTGAGAATATTATGTATTTTATTGCTTAATGCAATGTTTTGAAAATACATGATAGGTACAATTTGCCTAAAATATTGTTTGAGTCCAATATTTTCTTCTTGCTTTTGTGTCTAGATGGTTGTTCACTTTTTTTTAAGATTTATTTATAAGGCAGAGTTACAGAGAGGCAGATGCAGATAGAGGTCTTCCATCTGCTAGTTCACTCCCTGAATGGTCACATGGCCAGAGCTGCACCAATCTGAAGCCAGGTGCCAGGAGCCTTCTCTAGGTCCACCACATGGATGCAGGGACCCAGGGACTTGGGACATCTCCTACTGTTTTCCCAGGCCATAGCAGAAAACTGGATTGGAATTGGAGCAGTAGGGACTTGACTCTGTGCCCACATGAGATGCCAGCACCACAGGCAGCAGCTTTACCTGTTATGCCATTGTGCTGGCCCCTGTTCATTGTTTTACATTCAGTACTGAAGCCCCTGAATCTCATTGTATTACATTCATTCTCTTTCTTCATATCTATTTATATTTATATTGACAAATGTTATTTTTATGTTTTGTTGTTGCAGCTTTCAAGTTTCAGGAAAACACAGCCCTATTATTTCTTTATTAGCAACACGTTCTGGATTCATTTGGACCCCAATGGGATCAACTGTCAGTGTGACCATTAGCTCAGCCACAAGTTAAAATCTCTGGGGACCAGGGTACCACTAGAACATTCCAGGCAGGTGAAAAGCTGTGACATCACAAAAGGGGCAAAGGATTATTACACCTCTGACTCTTGAAATTCTAGTAAAGTAACTGAAACACTATTTTTAAGCCTGAAGAGGAAAACAAAGTTAAATACTTTAAGATAAAAAGCAGAAAAGAAGACAAAAGAATCGATTCCTTTTTTGAAGAAAAATGGTTTGAAACAAGTTTAAAGCGACAACAATTTCTATAACAATTAGCATATTTTCCAGTTTTCAAGAAGTCTTCAAGTGCTGCAACTTGGAAACAAAGAGAATAAATATTACAGCATCAGTTTAAAGTGATTACAGATGGCTCCGCACCTCAAATGAATGGACATTACTTGAGCTTCCCTTATAGCCAAGAGGAAAAATTACCATATATATGTATATATATAAATGTATATATATAAATGTAATTATTATAGCTTATTGATCAAATGAACCCTCTACCACAACATAATGGCATTCCTTACATAAAGTATATTTTGTGTGACATAAGTGTAGTTATACTCACTCTCTTTTGGTTCCCATTTCTTGAGGAATTTTTTGTTTTACATTTTCTTTCAGTTCCTGTGTGAAATGAGTTTCCTGAAGGCAGCAAATAGTTGAATCTAGCATTATCCTTTAAGGTAGCTAATGTCTTTGGTTAGATAATTTACTAAATTATATTTAAAGTAATTATTTACAACTAAGGACCTACTGTTGCTATTTTGTCAATTATTTTGTAGATCATTACTTTCCTTGATATATTCCTTTGTGGTGTGATGCTTTTATGTAAAGATATGTCTGGATCCTTTTTTGTTTTTGTTATTTGGGTGATGTATGTACTAAGAGTTTTTCTTCATGTTTACTATGAGGCTTATGTGAAGCATTTAATGTGCATTACAGGTTGTCTTTGATGTCTTTTATAAATGCAATAATTTTATGTCTCTGTTTTCCTTTCTGCCATTTGACAATATAGGATTTATTTTTCTTGGTGGCATTGCATATGTCCTTTGACTGTCTTCACTATTTAACATTCTTATTTGCTTTTCTGTTCATTTTGTATGGTTTCCAAATGCATATATATGCATATATATACATATATAACAATTGCATATTTTCAATTTCTCTAATCATTCCCTTGGTTTGATCCAATTTCCTGTTGAATACCTGCACTGTACTTTGTTTTTACATGTATTTAAATTATATTGGTTTGGTATATTTTAATGTTTCTCTCTATTGAAATCCTCACTTTGTTCATCCATTCCTTTCTTTAACCAGGTTAGCATATTTATGGCTTTTCCTGTTTTTGTGTTGGTTATTTTATTTTATTATCTTTTATTTTTTATTGATTTATTTATTTTTGACAGGCAGAGTGGACAGTGAGAGAGAGACAGAGAGAAAGGTCTTCCTTTTGCCGTTGGTTCACCCTCCAATGGCCGCCGTGGTAGGCGCGCTGCGGCTGGCGCACCACGCTGATCCGATGGCAGGAGCCAGGTGCTTCCTCCTGGTCTCCCATGGGGTGCAGGGCCCAAGGACTTGGGCCATCCTCCACTGCACTCCCGGGCCACAGCAGAGGGCTGGCCTGGAAGAGGGGCAACCGGGACAGGATCGGTGCCCCGACCAGGACTAGAACCCGGTGTGCCGGCGCCACAAGGCAGAGGATTAGCCTAGTGAGCCGCGGCGCCGGCCTGTATTGGTTATTTTAAAAGTTAACATGAAGAATATATACAGCCTATGGAGCATGGAGAACTATTTTTACATGTACACAGAAAAAGTAAGTCTACCTTCCATATTTATGGAACACAAGAATCCATTACCAGCGCCATTGCTGTGGTGTAGGAGGTTAAGCCTCTGCCTGCATTACCAACATCTCTTTTAGGCAGGTCATGTCCTAGATGCTCCTCTTCCTATCCAGCTCTCTGCTAATGGCATGAGAAAGTAGCAGAGGATAGCTCAAGTTCTTGGTACCCTGCATCCACATAGGAAATCCAGAAGAAGATCCTGGCTCTTGTCTCTGGATTGGCCCAGCACCCATCATTGAGGCATTTTGGGGAGTGAAACAGTGCATGAAAGATTTCTTTCTCTGTGTCTCTACCTTTTTTTCTATAACTCTGTCTCTCAAATAAATAAATCTTAAAATAAGAATCCATTACTTTAATTGACTGCATTCGTTACTTATTATCAAAACTCTCATTCCCCAATTTCTACCTCCTAGTAATTACTGTAGACACACATACACACACAAATGAATTAGCAAGAAAAATGATATTTTTTTATTTCTGTGACTTGTTTATTTCAATGACCATAATGATCTCAGATTTTAGTAAATTTCAGGATTTTGTTATTATTTGTGAGTGTGTAATATCCCATTTTACATATGAGATATGGTCATCTCAAGCAATAATTAGTTGATGTAAACCCCTATTTCCAATTGTTAATTGAATTATTTGTTTTGTTGTTGCATTTCTTTTGGCATCTTCTGTATTCTGGATACTGATCTTTTATCATAGACATGTTTTATGAATATTTTCTCCCATGCTGTAAATTGTCTCTTTAATCTGTAGACTGCTGTGGAGAAATTTCTGTTTAATAAAATCCCACTTATCTAATTTTCTTATTTGTGATTTTGGGATGTTATCCAGAACTCATTTACTGTGCCACTGCCTTGAAGTATTTCCCATATGTTTCCTTTAGAAGCTTGATATTTTCAGATTTTGTATTTAGATCATTGATCCCTTTTATATTTTTTATATTGGGTTTTATAATTTTATAATTTTTCATGGTGGAAGTGATTCTCCATTAGTTAAATCACAAATCTTCATTTAACTAGGTTAAGCTAATTGTGATTTCTTTTATTATCTCATTTAGAACACATTTTCCTTTCCTCAATTTTTATTGCACATTAGATAAAGGAACAAACTTGTTGAGGTTTGTTAGGCTGTTCTCAGGTATGTGGACTCACCTTAAAGGCTGACCAGACATTACAATAATATCTAAACTGTTTTTGTTTGTCTGATCTGTCATCTTTGTTCTTAGTGACCTCTATAGAATTAATAGACACAGGCATAACTTTGTTATACTGATATTTAGTTTCATTCTCCACATTAAAAGAAATATGGCAATAACTAATTTCACATGAAAATTTTATAGTCCCTACAAGTATATGCCATACTATTATTATACACACAATATCATTAAGTATTTAAAAAAGAAAATACCTTAAAATTCTTTATTAAAATGCAAATGAGCATTTGAGACTTTAGGTTTGTAATACAGTTGATGTTTTAGGGCTTTCCCTCAGTGCTCAGTGTTGATGGATGTTGGTCAAAATGACTGGTGCTAATAACTGGAGTGGCTATAGTCATTTATTAAAAAGAAAAATGAATATGAATTTGTCAACATTAAAATACACCTCTTTGTATAAAATATTTCTGCATAATATTTAATACTTTTTCATAGCACTTCACATGTTCATGATAGTTCTTTCAAAATGGGAGCTGTCAAAAACTCTGCTGCTGCTTTCTTGGTTAAATTTTTGTAGTACCCTAAATTCTTTGTTATAGTGTCAACAATTTTTATTGTATCCTCACCAGAAGTAGATTCTATCTCAAGAATCCACTTTCTGGAGTGGACATTTGGCTTAACAGTTAAGAATCCAAAAACCCATTCAGAGACTGCATTCAAGTCCTGACTCTCTTCCTAATTCAACATCCTGCTAATGTAACTCAGGAATGCAGCAGATAATATCTTAGGTAATTGAGTCCCTGCCACCAATGTGGAAGACGTAGATTTTATTCTAACACCCAGCTTTTTTTCTATCTTAGACCCTCCTAAGTGGGGATTTCGGAAGTGAACTAGCAGTTTTGAACTATCTCACATAATTTATTAATTAACTAATTTAAAAATGAACCACTTTCTTTGGTTACTCATGAGAGTAAGTCCTCATCTGTTAGGTTTATCAAGGATTTGCAGCAATTGAATCACATAAACAGGACTTACTTGTAATTCTAATTCTATTGCAGTTTTATTATCCCACTAAAGTCTTAAACCCATCCAACTCATACATAAAGGATGCAATTAAGGCTTCTCAATCTCCTGTATATTGATTTTTTGAGTTCCTTTCACAAGTTATAAATGTCCTTTTTAAAAATATTTTTATCCTTAAAATTTTTGTTAATATCAGGAGAACAGATTTCATGTATTTCAGACATAGCTCTAAGAAGATAATCATACAATGCTCCCTCACACCTCCCTCCTTTGCTCTCTCTTCCCTCCTTCCTTTCTTTTTATCTTTAATTTTTGTGATAATGTAATTTCAATTTAATTTATAATCACAAACTTAGTGAATCACTAACCATAATATTCAACAAGTAAAAAGAAAGACACTGTTGCACAGGAGTATGTACAAGGGCTAAAGCAATATCGAATCATGAGATACCAGTTTCATTTTCATACATTTTTATATTCCATATTAACCACTGCATATCAGAGAAAACATATTTGTATTTGTCTTTTCAGGAATGGCTTTTTTCATGAAGCATAATGGACTCCAGTTTCATCCATTTTTTTTTTGCAAAAGATAACATTTAATTCTTTTTTATGGTGGAATAGTAATCCATTTTTTATATACAACACATTTTCTTTATCCAGTCATTGGCTGATAGACATCTGGGTAGATACTATATCTTAGCAATTGTGAATTGAGATGATAAAAGCATACAGTATAAACAACTCTTTCATATGCTGATTCATTTATTTTAAGTCAATTCCCAGGAGTGGGTCATTTGATAGATCTATTTTCAGATTTCTGAGGATTCTCCATACAGTCTTACATAATAGTTTACATTCCTTCCAATGCTGGATTAGGGTACCTTTTTTGACACATCTTTGTGCGTATTTATTATTATTTGATTTTTAGATGACAGCTATTTGAACTTCGGTGAAGTAATACTGCACTATGGATTTTATTTTCGCTTCCTGATGGGTAGTGATCCTGAGCATTTTTCATGTATTTGTTGGCCATTTGAATTTCATCCTATGACAAATGCCTGTTCATGTCATTTGCTCATGTCTTGACTTGATTGTTTGTTGTTGAGTATCTTGAGTTCTGTGTAGACCCTGCACATTAACCCTTTATCAGGTGCATAATTCACAAATGTTTCTTATCATTTTTTGAGTTGCCTCTTCACTTTTTTGAGTGGTTATTTTGCCATGCAGAAGCTTCTTAGCTTGATGTAATCCCATTTGTCTATGTTTGCTTTGACTGCCTCTGCTTCTGGGGTTTATGAAAGAAGATTATGCTTATTATATGTGTTGTCCCATTTTCTCAAATGTTACTCCAACAGTTTGGTTGTATCATGTCAGGAATTTAGATTAATTGTGAACTGATTCTTGTACAAGTTGTTAGGTAGAGCTCTTGCTTCATACTTTTGCAGACAAAAGTCCAATTTTCCAACACTATCTATTGAAGAGATTGTCCTTTATCCAGGGCATGATTTTGGCTTCCTGCTCATTTTCAATTTGGTTTGTTCTCATTTCGCTAACTCTTAAAGATGTATAACTAACTCTTTACCTTGATACATTTCTCTTTTTAAATGTAAGCACTTAATGCAATAAGCTTCCCTCTTAATACTGCTTTCCTGTATCTTAGGGGTTTTGATCTTGTGTTTTCATTTTCATTTATTTCAAGAAAGTTTTTGCTCTCAGTTTTTTTTTTACTGAGATGCCAATGTGTTCTGCCATTTGTATTCTCTACATTATTTCTCTTCATTAAGCTTCCCTAGCAAGCTCACCACTACTCTCTGTATCACATCTGAATCCTTTTTGTGTGAAGGCAAGATTCCCAAACAACTGATCCTTGATCATGCGGCACTGGCAAGGACCAGTGTTCAGGGCTGAGCAATGTCATTCTGAGGAATGCTACTTTCAGCATTGCTCTGGCCTTGTCTCATTGCAACAAAATCTCTTTGCCAATATTTCATGGAGGCAGAGTCCTGCCTGCTTTCTTGTAACTGAGCCACCTTGCCCACACCCTGTTCTGTCTCAGCTAGCCACAGTGTCTCTACCACATACTTGTGCAGTAAAAACATCTTACAAGAAGTCAAGGCCATCACTCTCTTTCACACTATCTGGGCTCTCTTGGCCTTCCCTGGCTTGGCTGATGGTTCTAGGGTCTGTTCACTGCCACTCTACTTTGTCTCTCATGTTGGAGAGTGGGGGAAATGTTGAATCTGGCAGCCAGTGCCCAGCTCCTGGCCTCAGTCATCCTTCTCTGCTGGAGTGACCCCCATGCCTCATTTCTGTTATCTCCTAGACTGCCATATTGATAACATAGTTAATTTTTAATTGCTGTTTTTAACTAGTACCAGATCCCTGCAGGATCATGGGTTACAGATCTCTCCTAATTTTTTCTAGACTAGAAATAGTGGGCCTCCTGGCCTTTCTCATCCAAAGGGTTCCCACTCTCTTGCTTTCTAAATGCCTGAAATGGAACTCAAAAGCATTCATATAGAAGCAATATAAGAAAATTCATGAGCTAAAGTATCTGTACATGACATGGATGCAAAGTTTTCCACTCAAATAGAAATTTTGAAGAGAAATCAAGATGAAATATCAGAAATAAAGAAAAATTTGCTATGTCAAAAAATACAGTGAATAGCCTCAAGAATAGAATTGGAGATGCAGAAGGTGTATCCTAGCTAGAAATCCTTAAAAGACAAATCCTTAAAAGTATCTCAGGTAAAAAAAATGTAAGAAAAATTAGAAAAATTTAAAACAGTGTTCAAGACATGTGGGATTCTATCAAATGCCCCACCTTACCAGTCTTAATATGTCCTGAAATTGTGAAAATTGAAAAATGGATTAGAAGGCCTATTCAGTGATTAACAACAGAAAAATTCCCTAATTTGGAAAACAAAAGGGACATCAAAGTACAGGGAGCCTGTAGAAATGCTAATAAATGTGAACAGAAAAGATCTTCACTGTGACCTATTGTAGTCAAACTTTTAAGAGTAAAACATGAGAGAAATGTCAGATTACCTTCAAAGAATCATTGATTAGATGGACAGCAGGTTTCTATTCAGAAACCTTAGTCTAGGATAGAATGAAGAGACATCATCCAAATATTAAACAAAAAAACTGTCATTCTATAATACTGGATTCTGTAAAGCTCTCATTTATGAATGGAGGTGTAACAAAGAACTTCCATAGCAAACAGAAATTGAAAGAATTCTTCAACACTCATCCAGCCTTACAAATGCTGTTTAAGGATGTGCTATACATAGAAACACAGAACTGTCACCACGGTCAAATAATGTGAAAGCATTAAATTTAGTAAAAGTACAAAGGAAACCTAGAGCAAGCAATAAGAATATTTACAGAAATAATGGCAGGGACAATTCCTTATTTATCAATATTAACCTTGAATCTAAATTGCCTAAATTCTCCAACTGTATCTGGGAAGATGCAAACTGAATGAATGCATTAAAAAACAATGCCCATATACTTGCTGTCTACAAGAAGCATGCCTCATCAACGAATATACATGCAGACAGAAAGTGAAAGAGTAAAAAGGTATTATTACATGCTACCAGAAAATAAAAATGAGCAGGTTTAGCCATCCTATATCAGAAAAAATATAGTTATACAAAACTGTTAAAAGAGACAAGGAAGAGCATTATGTAATGTTTAGATAACTTTAATAAATGTATAGAGACCCAATCCCATGGCAGCTGACTATTTAAAGTAAATAGTAACGGACCTAAGAGGAGACAGAATCCAATACACTAGCATTGGGAAATTTCCAACATCCCACTTTTAGCAATGAGCAGATCAACTAGGGAAAGAAATCAACAAAGAAGCTAATAGTTAAATTTAAGTTTTATTTCTTTGTTTACATTTGACTTTAGTAAACTTAGTGTTTTCTAAATATTCCTGTAAAATTTTAAAGAAAAATGCATCATAAATGAGTTTCTAGAAATCATTGAAAATTGAGTTTTCCATTTTCCTATCTTTGTGGTAAATGTCAGCAACTTGAAATTCGTGCTTGTAATTTGTTTTCTAAATTAGTATTCATAGTTTTATTTAATTTTATATTTGTATTTTTAAAGAAATATTCTTTTATATTATGAAACTTCATATACTTTTATAAACCCCCTTTGCTTTTTTTGACTTGTACTTCTTTCATACTAAATATCAATATCTGTTTCTTATTAATTTCTTGCTTTTATTTTGGCTTTAAAATATAAATTAAATTTTTTCTTGATTATTGACTGAACTTGAACTTGCTAAAGTTATCAATGATGGCTTGTATTATTATGAGCAGTGTCTATGGATGCATGAAGATGAAAATAAACACATAGCCAGCATCTCTCTGCTGATGCTTCATTTTATTGTATTTGGTTGCCTATTTTTGGTAGACTTATGTTTTATTTTATGAAATTTTGAATATAAGTATAAACTATATTTACTTAGAAAAATTCTTCATTGTATTTGATAGTTGGAGGTTGAGGAATGATTTCATGAAAATGACTGTAATGAATACTGTAGTTACAAAAACAAACAAACAAAAACCCTGATCTCACTAAAAACCCTTGCTTCTTTGGTGAAAATAATAAGGCCCTTTCTCATATGAAGGAATAAATCTGAAGTTATGGACAGGCTTAATTTATATACTCATTCCTTATCTGACTGTAACCCCAGCTGTCTGAGCCAATGGTTTTAGAGAGGGTTTAATTTTGTTATCCTCAGATCTTCTTAGTTCATGATGATAAGGCGCCAGCCTTATCTTGTAGTTTAAACCAGATTCTGACCTATATCCTGGTTATTACTATAAAATATAAGAAGGAGGCCATAGTTTATTGGCTAACTATATTAATGTGATATGAGTTATAATGATAGAGGTAGTGATAAAAAAGGGATTGTTTTTTCCCCCTACCATTGGGGTTATCAGAAAAGTCTAAAAGTGCGGCTGGTGCCATGGCTCAACAGGCTAATCCTCTGCCTTGCGGTGCCGGCACACCAGGTTCTAGTCCCGGTCAGAGTGCTGGATTCTATCCTGGTTGCCCCTCTTCCAGACCAGCTCTCTGCTATGGCCCGGGAAGGCAGTGGAGGATGGCCCAAGTGCTTGGGCCCTGCACCCGCATGGGAGACCAGGAGAAGCACCTGGCTCCTGGCTTCAGATCAGCGAGATGTGCTGGCCCCAGCGGCCACTGGAGGGTGAACCAACGGCAAAAAGGAAGACCTTTCTCTCTGTCTCTCTCTCTCACTATCCACTCTGCCTGTCAAAAAAAGTCTAAAAGTTAAGTATTTTGGGGAGAATAGAATACTGAGGGAAAGTTCTATAACATTCTATACTAAGTAGAAAAATATCATTGCCAGAAATAGAAGGAAAAGGTGGCCATGTACTGGTTGAATAGAGAAGCTGCCTATCATGTGATTCTTATCATCAACAACAAGTATTCTCCTTGGCCCTTAATTTCTTTCTGCAGTTTCCATTACTGCTTTCCACCTCTTCCTTTCTTTAGCCCTACATCTTTTTGCAGAACCTAAGTCAGGCTATGGCTGCTTGTTAACAGACTTCAAGCCTGAGCAGTTTTCTGCCTATTCTGCAATAGGAAAGAAAGTATGTTATTCTAAAGTTTCTCAATTAGAAATATTTCCTTGTTTAAGCATGTTATTTTATTTGTGATCTTTAGGTTCTATAAATAGTATCTTCCATATCACTTTTGGACAGAGCTATAAATTTCTAATAATAGAAATGAATTGTACTGACCCCATTTATTAAACCTCTACCCTGCTTTTGAATAGCATGTATCACCATATATGATTTTATATATTTTATTCTATTCTGTTAGGGCACATGGATGTAAAATTCATAAGGCTGTGATTATTTGATTTGTTTAGCATTGTTAGCACCAGTGCTAGAACAGTTCCTGGCACAAAGCAGTGCTTGATTCATATTTGTTAAGATGGATAAATGAATAATACAGTGAACATTATGCACTAAAACAAAAGATCCTAAGGCTGGTGCTGTGGCTCAACAGGCTAATCCTCCACCTTGCGGCACTGGCACACCGTGTTCTAGTCCTGGTCAGGGTGCCGGATTCTGTCCCGGTTGCCCCTCTTCCAGGCCAGCTCTCTGCTGTGGCCTGGGAGTGCAGTGGAGAATGGCCCAAGTCCTTGGGCCCTGCACCCCATGGGATACCAGGAGAAGCACCTGGCTCCTGCCTTCAGATCAGAACAGTGCACCAGCTGCGGTGGCCATTGGAGGGTGAACCAACAGCAAAGGAAGACCTTTCTCTCTGTCTCTCTCTCTCTCTCACTGTCCACTGTGCCTGTCAAAAAAAAAAAAAGATCCTAACCACTGTTTGGAGTATTGACTCTGAGAAAATATATTGGAGGTCCAGATAACAAACTTTCAAGCAACCTTGAGAAATATATGCATTTATAGGTTACAATTTTCTTTAACTGAAATGTTGACAATAATAAAAATATTAAAAAAAGAAAATATAAACTCATATACTTAGTAGGTACTAATTAGTCATTGCTGAATGAGCCGTCTTCTATCCTCTGTTATTATTTATCAAATTTTCTCATTCCTTGACACTCTTGAAGGACACCTGGATTGTTTTCCTGGATCACAGCTTTATCCAGCTTTAGCTCTAGCCATTGTGGACATTTAGGGAGTGAAGAAGCAACTAGATGGTCTATATCTTTCTCTGCATGTCTCTGCCTCTCAAATACGTACCTGCATTTGTATATACATACATGTATGGATGCATACATTTTTAATGTCATTTCACCACAAAATGAGTAAAGTTGATTGTGATAATTATGGTAATTATTTGACTGAATCATTCTATCATGTATCTATTAGTCAAAATATCACATCGTACTTCATATACATATAATTATTATTTCTCAATTAAAATTTAAAAAATAAAAAGTTAACAGTGATTAGTACTTTGGATAGCCTTACATATCAAGGCAAATGTTGAGACATATATCCTACCATCCTTGAAAATCCAATCCAGAAAGAATTCAACAGTAACTAGGAATAGTCTTCTTTTTTTATTTAATGAATATAAATTTCCAAAGTACAGCTTATGGATTACAATAGCTCCCCCCCATAACTTCCATAACTTCGCTTCCACCTGCAACCCTCCCCTTTCCTGCTCGCTCTCCCCTTCCATTCACATCAAGATTCATTTTCAATTCTCTTTATATACAGAAGATCAGTTTAGTATATATAAATATTTGAACAGTTTGCCCTCACATAGCAACACAAAGTGAAAAATACTGTTGGAGTACTAGTTATAGCATTAAATAACAGTGTACAGCACATTAAGGACAGAGATCCTACATGATATTTTTTTTAAAAAAGATTGATTACTTTTCTATGTAATTTCCAATTTAACACTAAGGTTTTTTTTTCATTTTCAATTATATACAGAAGATTGATTCAGTATATACTAAGTAAAGATTTCATCAGTTTGCACCCACACAGAAACATAAAGTGTAAAAATATTGTTTTAGTACTAGTTATAGCATCACTTCACATTAGACATCACATTAAGGACAGATCCCACATGGGACATAAGTACACAGTGACTCTTGATGTTGATTTAACAATTTAACACTATTGTTTATGGCATCAGTAATCTCCCTAGGCTCTAGTCATGAGTTGCCAAGGCTATGGAAGACTTTAGGGTTCGCTGACTTCGATCTTATTCCGACAGGGTCATAGTCAAAGTGGAAGTTCTCTCCTCCCTTCAGAGAAAGGTACCTCCTACCTTGATTGCCCTGTTCCTTCACTGGGGTCACACTCGCTGAGATCCTTCATTTAGGTTATCTTCTTCTTCTACTGCTTTTTTTTTTTTGCCAGAGTGTCTTGGCTTTCCATGCCTAAAATACTCCCATAGGCTCTTCAGCCAGATTCAAATGCCTTAAGGGCTGATTCTGAGGCCAGAGTGCTATTTAGGATATCTGTCATTCTATGAGTCTGCTGTGTCTCCCCCTTCCCATGTTGGATCGTTCTCTCTCTTTTTGGTTTTATCAGTTCGTATTAGCAGACACTAGTCTTGTTTGTGTGATGCCTTTGACTCTTAGATCTATCAGTGTGATCAATTGTGAACTGAAATTAATCACCTGGACTAGTGAGATGGCATTGGTACATGCCACCTTGATGGGATTCTATTGGAATCCCCTGGCACGTTTCTAACTCCATCATTTGGGGCAAGTATGATTGAGCCTGTCCCAAATTGTACATCTCCTCCCTCCCTTTTTCTCACTCTTATATTCAACAGGGATCAATTTTCAGTTAAAATTTAAACACCTAAGGATAATTGTGTGTTAATTACAGAGAAAAACCCCAAGTACTAGAATAAAAAAATACTAAAATGGAGAAAGATTTACATTGTACATCAACAGTCAGGACAAGAGCTGATCAAGTCACTATTCTCATAGTATCCATTTCACTTACACAGGTTTCCCCTTTGGTGCTCAGTTAGTTGTCAGCAATCAGGGAAAACAAATGATATCTGTCTCTTTGGGACTGGCTTAAATCAATCAGCATGATGTTTTCCAGATTGCTCCATCTTGTTTCAAATGACGGGATTTCACTGTTTTTGACTGCGGTATAGTATTCTACAGAGTACATGTCCCATAATTTCTTTATCCAGTCTACTGTTGATGGGCATTTGGGTTGGTTCCAGGTCTTAGCTATTGCAAATTGAGCTACAATAAACATTAAGGCAGATGGCTTTTTATTAGCCAAATTAATTTCCTTTGGGTAAATTCCAAGGATTGGAATGGCTGGGTTGAATGGTAAGGTTATATTCAGGTTTCTGAGGAATCTCCAGACTGACTTCCATAGTGGCTTAACCATTTGCATTCCCACCAACAGTGGGCTAGTGTCCCTTTTCCCCACAGCCTCTCCAGCATCTATTGTTGGTAGATTTCTGAATGTGAGCCATTCTAACCGGGGTGAGGTGAAACCTCATTGTGGTTTTGATTTGCATTTCCCTGATTGCTAGTGATCTTGAGCATTTTTTCATGTGTCTGTTGGCCATTTGGATTTCCTCTTTGGAAAGATGTCTGTTGAGGTCTTTGGCCCATCTCTTAAGTGGGTTGTTTGTTTGGATGTTGTGGAGTTTCTTGATCTCTTTGTAGATTCTGGTTATCAACCCTTTATCTGTTGCATAGTTTCAAAATATTTTTTCCCATTCTGTCAGTTGCCTCTTCACTTTCCTGACTGTTTCTTTTGAAGTACAGAAACTTCTCAGTTTGATAAATCCCAAATGTTAATTTTGGTTTTGCCTGCCTGTGCTCCTGGGGTCTTTTCCAAGAAGTCTTTGCCTGTACCTATATCTTGCAGGGTTTCTTCAATGCTCTCTAATAATTTGATGGTTTCGAGTCATAGATTTAAGTCTTTCATCCATATTGAGTGAATTTTTGTGTAAGGTGAAATGTAGGGGTCTTGCTTCAAGCTTCTGCATGTGGAAATCCAATTTTCCCAGCACCATTTATTGAATAGACTATCCTTACTCCAGGGATTAGTTTTGGATATTTGATCAAATATGAGTTGGCTGTAGTTGTTTGGGTTGACTTCTGGTGTTTCTATTCTGTTCCATTGGTCTATCCATCTGATTCTGTACCAGTACCATGCTGTTTTGATAATAACTGCCCTGTAGTATGTCCTGAAATCTGGTATTGTGATGCCTCCGGCTTTGTTTTTGTTGTACAAGATTGCTTTGGCTATTCGAGTTCTCCTGTGTCTCCATATGAATTTCAGCATCATTTTTTCCAGATCTGAGAAGAATGCCTTCGGTATCTTGATTGGTATTGCACTGAATGTATAAATTGCTTTTGGGAGAATAGACATTTTGATGATGTTGATTCTTCCAATCCATGAGCATAGAAGATTTCTCCATTTTTTGGTATTCTCTTCTATTTCTTTCTCTAAGGTTTTGTAGTTTTCACTGTAGAGATCTTTAATGTCCTTGGTTAAATTTATTCCAAGGTATTTGATTGTTATTGTAGCTACTGAGAGTGGGAATGAACTTAGAAGTTCTTCCACAGCTGTGGCATTATCTGTGTATACAAAGGCTGTTGATTTTTGTGCATTAATTTTATATCCTGCTACTTTGCCAAACTCTTCGATGAGTTCCAATAGTCTCCTAGTAGAGTTCTTTGGATCCCCTAAATAAAGAATCATATCGTCTGCAAAGAGGGATAGTTTGAGTTCTTCCTTCCCTATTTGTATCCCTTTAATTTCTTTTTCTTGCCTAATAGCTGTGGCTAAGACTTCCAGAACTATATTGAATAGCAGTGGTGAGAGTGGGCATCCCTGTCTGGTACCAGATCTCAGCGGAAATGCTTCCAACTTTTCCCCATTCAATAGGATGTTGGCCGTAGGTTTTTCATAAATTGCTTTGATTGTATTGAGGAATGTTCCTTCTATACCCAGTTTGCTTAGGGTTTTCATCATGAAAGGGTGTTGTACTTTATCAAATGCTTAATCTGTGTCCATTGAGAGAATCATATGGTTTTTCTTCTGCAGTCTGTTAATGTGGTGTATCACGTTGATTGTTTTGTGGACGTTGAACCATCCCTGCATACCAGGGATAAATCCCACTTGGTCTGGGTGGATGATCTTTCTGATGTGTTGTTGCATTCTATTGGCCAGAATTTTATTGAGAATTTTTGTATCTATGTTCATCAGGGATATTGGTCTGAAATTCTCTTTCAATGCTGCATCTTTTCCTGGCTTAGGAATTAAGGTGATGCTGGCTTCATAGAAAGAATTTGGGAGGATTCCCTCTTTTTCAATTCGTCTGAATAGTTTGAGGAGAATTGGAGTTAATTCTTCTTTAAATGTCTGGTAGAATTCATCAGTGAATCCATCTGGTCCTAGGCTTTTCTTTGTAGGGAGGGCCTTTATTACTGTTTCAATTTCTGTCTCAGTTATGGGTCTGTTCAGGTTTTCCATGTCTTCCTGGTTCAATTTAGGTAAGTTGTATGTGTCCAGGAATCTATCCATTTTTGATAGATTTCCCTGTTTGCTGGCATAGAAGTCCTTGTAGTAATTTCTGATGATTCTTTTTATTTATGTGGTGTCTGTTGTTACGTTTCCCCTTTCATCTCTGATCCTATTGATTTGAGTCTTTTCTCTCTTTTTTTTTAGTTAGTTGGGCCAATGGGGTGTCAATTTTGTTTATTTTTTCAAAAAACCAGCTCCTCGTTTGGCTGATTTTTTGTAAAGTTTTTTTGGATTCAATCCTGTTGATTTCTTCTCTGATTTTAATTATTTGTCTTATTCTACTAGCTTTGGGTCTGGTTTGCTGCTGATTTTCTAGATCCTTGAGATGACTTGAAAGCTCATCTATTTGGTGCCTTTCCAATTTCTTGATGTAGGCACCTATTGATATAAACTTTCCTCTTATCACTGCTTTTATTGTGTCCCATAGGTTTTGGAATGTTGTGCTTATCCTCATTTACTTCCAGAAAATTTTTGATTTTCTTTTAATTTCTTCTATGACTCATTGTTCATTCAGGAGCATGTTATTCAATCTCCATGTGTTTGCACGTGCTCTAGGGATTCCCGAGTTCCTAATTTCCAACTTCATTCCTTTATGGTCTGAGAAGCTGCATGGTATGAATCTAATTCTTTTGAATTTGCTGAGACTTGCTTTATGGCCTAGTATGTGGTCAATCCTAGAGAAGGTTCCATGTACTGCTGAGAAGAATGTAAAGTCCTTAGATGTAGGATGAAATGTTCTGTAGATATCTGTTAGGTCCATTTGAGCTATAGTGTCGTTTAAATCTACTGTCTCCTTGCTGATCTTCTGTCCTGTTGTTCTGTTATCCCTGAGAGTGGTGTATTGAAGTCCCCGGTACTATTGTATTGGGGTCTAAGTCTCCTTTGAAGTCCCTTAACAAGTCTTTTAAATAAGCTGGTGCCCTGTAATTAGGTGCATATATATTGATAATCGTTATATCTTCCTGTTGAATGGATCCCTTAATCATTGTATAGTGCCCCTCTTTTCTCTCCTAATAGTTTTTGTGGTAAAATTTATGTTATCTGATATTAAGATGGCTATGCCCGCTCTTTTTTCATTTCTGTTGGCATGGTGTATCTTTTTCTAGCGTTTCACTTTCAGTCTGTATGCATCATTGTTAGAAAGATGTGTTGTTTCCTGTGATCTTTTGCTGTGAGGTTTCCTTCCTTTACCTTCTTTCATATTGGTGACCGTGTTTCTGTGTTTCTGCGTGTATCACATCTTTAAGCATCTTTTGCAGGGCTGGACGAGTGGCGACAAATTCTTTCAGTTTCTTTTTGCTGTGAAAGGTCTTTCTTTCACCTTCATTCACAAATGAGAGCTTTGCAGGATATAATATTCTGGGCTGGCAGTTTTTCTCTCTTAGTACCTGGGCTATATCTCGCCATTCTCTCCTAGCTTGTAGGGTTTCTGATGAGAAGTCAGCTGTGAGTCTAATTGGGGATCCTCTGAGAGTAATCTGGCGTTTCTCTCTTGCACATTTTAGGATCTGTTCTTTGTGTTTCACTGTGGTGAGTTTGATTACGATGTGTCGTGGTGAGGATCTCTTTTGGTCATGTTTATTAGGGGTTCTATGATCTTCCTGTACTAGGATGTCTCTGAACTTCTCCAAACCTGGGAAATTTTCTGCTAGTATCTCACTAAAAAGGCCTTCTAATCCTTTCTCCCTCTCCTTGTCTTCAGGAACTCCTAGGATCCGAATGTTATGTTTTTTAATAGTTCCTGTAGATTCCCGACAATATTTTTTAGATTTCTAATTTCCTCTTCTTTTCTTTGGTTTGCCTGTTTCCTTTCCTGTTCTCTGTCTTCTAAGTCCGATATTCTCTCTTCTGCTTCACCCATTCTGTTTTTAAGGCTCTCTAATGTGTTTGTCATTTGATCTATTGAATTCTTCCTTTCATTATGGTTTCTTGTCACTATTACAGTTTCTTGTTCTACTAGTTATTTCATTTCATTTTGATTCCTCCTTAATATTTTATTTTCACTAGAGAGATTTTCTATCTTGTTCATTAAGAATTTCTGTGGTTCAAGAATTTTTTTTGAGAGCTTCTTAATGATCTTCCCAATTTTTTGAGATCCGCTTCTGTATTTCTTCTATCTCATCCTCTTCATAATCTTGAATTGGGGTGTGTTGTTCATTTGGGAGCATCCTAGTGTCTTCCTTGCTCTTGTTACCTTGGTTTCTACGTTTGTTTGGCATCTTGGAGGTGTGGCCAAAGAGCTCTGTTTGGTTCTTCAGGGTTGTTCTCTGGCTTGCTCTCTTGCTCTTTTTTTTTTTTAAGACTCAGTTGGTAAGAAATTCCACACAGTTCACTGGGTTGCCTAGGTTAAGGAGTTTGTTTTACATATGTAAAATGGTGCCTGCTCTTTGTCTTGCTTGGCTTTGTAAGGTGAGTGCAGAAAGAGGCTAGTGACCCTGCTGGTTCCCCTTATTTTTTTTTTTCATTCTTCAAGGTTTATTTGGTGATTTAGTTGGTATGACACATGGATAGCTGGTTGCATTGTTGCATTGCTATATGTAGATCTTTCTTTTTACATTATGTGCAGTGTACGCTACTCATACATACAATACACAAAATAAGATCCTTTAGAACAGTTATGCACAAGACATGCAATACTGAGTTTATACAATATTGGATCCCAGGTTGTGACTGACTGGGAAAAAAAGTTGGACTAAGCACGTTTGGTGAAGGGACCAGAAGTTACGTAGCACACAGTAAATGCACGTCTAGTCGGAAGGGCAACTGGAGCTCCTGTAACACAGGCAGTGGCACCTCAGAGGTGGCAAACTATATCTTGGGCTGACCAGCTCAGGATGACACAGTCAGTGTCACCCAGTACCTGGATGTAGCTGTCGGATTTGTAAACCATTCTATTTCTAACTTTAGGAAACTGATGGTTTTTTCCCTCTCTAGGCCATCATGACCTCACTGCTTTAATCATGGATCAGATTAAAAAGGACCACATGCACAACCTCCAACTAAAACACTGTTGTAGCCTAGACAGTGAAGTGGTAGGACATTATCCGAATACTTTAAAACTGCAGCTCTTTTTGGATTCCCCAAAGCGTGTCTGCGCTCTTCTTCAAGTGGGCCTCTTCTTCAGAGGTCAGGGTCACCTTCACAATGTCTGAGATCCCGTTTTGTCCCAGGACGCAAGGAACACTAAGGAAGACATCCTCCTTTATTCCATAGAACCCCTTAATCATGGTGGAAATCGGATGCACCCTCCTGAGATTCTTCATTATGCTTTCTGCCAGATCTGCCACAGACAGTCCAATGGCCCAGGATGTGTAGCCCTTCAGCTTGATCACCTCGTAAGCACTGCAGGGGAGGGAAGAAAGCAGCAGAGCTGTCTACCACTTGTTTGTGAACCTGTTTCCACTGTTCCTTGTCTGCATTGGTGCCTAATTTTGGGTGCAGAGTCTTCAGGGAGACACCAGTAACGTTCATGCTGCTCCACACAGGCACACTTGAATCTCCATGCTCGCCAAGGATCCAGCCGTGACAGCTCAGCGGGTGAACTCCCAGCCTTTCCCCCATCAGGTAATGGAAGCGAGCTGAATCCAGATTGCAACCACTTCCAATCACACGGTTTTTAGGAAAGCCACTTATCTTCCAGGCCACATAGGTCAGGATATCCACTGGATTGGAAACAACAAGCAACTTGCAGTTGGGGCTGTACTTGACAACATTAGGAATGATAAATTTGAAGATGTTCACGTTATGCTGGACCAAGTTCAGACGGCTTTCTCCCTCTTGCTGCCATGCCAGAGCTGTGATGATCACCAGCTTGGAGTTGGCCGTCACACTGTAGTCCTTGCCAGAGATAATTTTGGGGGTTCTAAGGAAAAGGCTGCCATGTTGGAGATCGATCATCTCTCCCTTCAGTTTATCCTCCATGACATCAACAAGAGCAAGTTCATCCACCAAGTTCTTCATTAAGATACTGATGGCACAGGCCATGCCCACAGCACCAACCCCCACCACCGTGATCTTATTTTGGGGGACATGTTCTTCCTTCAGAAGGTTGTGAATCAGCTGATCCTTGAGAGCTGCCATTTTGGACCTGGAACCAAAAGGAATCGAGAGTGCAAGTCGGACAGGCGTGGGGGGCGCTTGGTAATGGTACCCGGGCTCGGCGGCAGCGGCTCCAGCACTCTGGTTCCCCTTATTTATTTTCTTTTTTTTTCTCTCCTCCAGTCAGCCTGGTGTAGTTTCTCCCCTGTGGGACCTTAGCCCACGCTCTAACCTTCCTGGCCAATGTCTCGGGTTACCTTTCCTTCCAGCACTGGAGCTCAAATTCTGCGACTGGGCTCCTGTGGCTGGGTTCACTGGGTTCCCCGCTCTCACAGGTCCCGTGTCTCCCATGTTGTGGCTCGGTGTGGCAGTGGGCCACCTTGCTCTCCCCGTAGGTCTTCTGTGTCACATCCACTAGATCTGGAAGAGTTTACTCTGCAGTTTTTTTCCTGAGTCTCTTCCTGAGGGTACAGTAACTCCACTTTTGTTAAGCTATCTTTTCCCGGACTGTTGGTGTGCACCCTCACTCTTCCACCATCTTGGCTCTGCTGGAATTAAAATTTTTGGAATAGTCTTAAAAGGATATTGGGTAGGGAAAGTTTTCTTCAGGAGATGAAAAAATTAGTATCTGTAAAGAAAAGGTTAGTGGGTTGGATTTTATTCAAGTTAAGATTTTGTGTTTGCTTCCCATTATGTCTTTGTCATTCTTAGATTTCCTGCGCTTAGGGACAATTGCACCAAGACTACAGAGAGTGAGTACTAGTGAAGGAGGAGAGCCAAAAGCTCTATTCATTGAACTGGGTGGTGAAGATCTAGTTGGTCTGATTCCTCAGCACTCTCTATCACTGATAAGTAAGTACATTCTCTCTGATTCTGATGTGATTGGAAAGCATGGCTTACACAGATTAGATGGATGAGTTCCAGATTGTATCAAGGAAAACACAGGAAAGGACCACCACAATGGACACAAGAGCCCGAGAGTTTTTGACCACTTGAGTATCTACTGGTTGAGAAGGTAAATGTCACCACTTTAAAATAGAGAGTGTTGTATTCATAAAGGGGCCCACAGATAGAACAGTTCTACTCAGGCAAAAGGTTCATCTATGGGTAAGTCATAACAAAGAGGTGGCTGGTGGATATCAGAGAAACAGAAAATTTGTTGGTAAAATCTAGTTCTACTTGTGAGTGTGCAAAGCCTTGTGAGTAAAATTGGAAGAGGAGACTGATGTACAGGTGGCAGAACATACCAACACAGGATGTAGAGGACCACATTTGAGTAAGCTATCTTGAGAAGGACAGTGCAGACCCTGGCCCTCTGTGCTGATGAAATGGAGATACCATTTATGTCTGCTAGAAAAGCACTTACCATGTGAAGTACAGGAACTGCAGCCTAGATTCTGCAATCAATGCATATGTCCTGGCTCAGGGATGTATCTGCTGGGGAAAAATCACTTTTCCTGAGTAGGTTTGGCAGAGAGGACATTTTCCTGACTTACAGGTGCTGTATTATTTCACTGAGACGCTGACACCGCAGAATACCTCCAGGAGTGTCCTGGAGCAGTGAGGCTAGCATGAGAAATCAGATGTGGCTTATACTTGCTCTGAAGTAAGGATTGTTGTCTAACTGTTGACAAGAACTGAGAGCAGACAACCTGTCCAGACATGCCTGCCTTGGAGAAATAAGTCCGCAAGTGACAAAGGTGAAATCCAGCTGCTCTCTGCTGTCTTTGAGAAGCCAAGACAGTTCACTTTTCCCTGGGGTGGCTCCAATTTCTGATGATGCCATGGCTGAGGCTGTCCTGTTTCCACAAGTGAAATGACAGTTATGGTCCTAGAGGGAGATGAGCTGATGCCATCCCTTCCCTATAACCACATGTTGTGGAGTCCACTCCTAATGGATTTACAGCAGAGTCTTAGCTGGGTTATTCTCTATCTGTTTCATGTACAAAGTGAGCTACAAGAGCAGGTGGGTTCTGGGGTGAAGTCAGATTCTTTCCAGTGAAATGTTAGGAGAATTCTCTGCTCATGTTGCCCATCTTACATATTATTCCACCATTAGTATAACAGATGTTTGTAGACATGAAATGCTCTAATTCATGAGCTATGTAAAGTCATAAATGAATAGGATTTCAAAAGTGTATTTGTGATTTTTAGTGTACTTAATTAGAATTATATTTGGTTTCACTCATTCCAATCTACTTCTCAACTTGTAGTATTTATTAACAAAATCTGTTCTATGTTCTAGTAAGACATGCAAAACCTGAACTAATTCATTATGATTTGGTGGTTTTATTTTGTTCTCTTAGATTTGGAAATATTTTGAGATACTTCAGAAAATTTTAGGACTGTTTCACCTCATGGCCCCATAACCTATGGAATACTTTAATATTAAATGTTAATGAATTTAACAGGTTGCAAAGAAAAGTAAAATAATGATCATTGATAACATTTTCTTCTACTTACCAGAAAAATAGCTAAATATACTTTTTATTGTATATTAATTTTTAAGATTATTAGTATAGTTGAATATTGCACTCTGGCCTCAGAATCAGCCCTTAAGGCATTCGGATCTGGCTCAAGAGCCCATGAGAGTATTTTAGGCATGGAAAGCCAAGACACTCTGGCAAAAAAAGAAGACATAAATGAAAGATCTCTGCGAGTGAGATCCCAGTGGAAAGAATGGGGCCATCAAAGAAGGAGGTACCTTTCTCTGAAGGGAGGAGAGAACTTCCACTTTGACTATGACCATATCGGAATAAGATCGAAGTTGGCGAACTCTAAAGGCTTCCATAGCCTTAGCAACTCATGATTAGAGCCTAGGGAGATTACTGACTCCATAAACAAGAGTGTCAAATTGTTAAATCAACAACAGGAGTCACTGTGTACTTTTGTTTCATGTGGGATCTGCCCTTAATGTGTTGTCCAATGTGAAGTAATGCTATAACTAGTACTGAAACAGTATTTTTACACTTTGTGTTTCTGTGTGGGTGCAAACTTGTGAAATCCTTACTTAGTATATACTGAATCGATCTTCGGTATATAAAGATAATTGAAAATGAAAAAAAAACCTGGTGTTAAATTGGAAATTGCATAGAAAATTAATCAATCTTTAAAAAATATCATGTAGGATCTCTGTCCGTAATGTGCTGTACATTGTGATTTAATGCTATAACTAGTACTCCAACAGTATTTTTCACTTTGTGTTACTATGTGGGGGCAAACAGTTGAAATCTTTGCTTAATATATACTAAACTGATCTTCTGTATATAAAGAGAATTGAAAATGAATCTTGATGTGAATGAAAGGGGTGAGGGAGTGGGAAAGGGGAGGGTTGTGGGAGGGAGGGAAGTTTGGGTGGGGGAAGCCATTGTAACCCATAAGCTGTACTTTGGAAACTTATATCCATTAAATAAAAGTTTAAAAAAAGATTATTAGTATAGTTGAATATTATGTGAAATTAAGCAGCATAAATTCAAATACTTTCTTAAAATGAATTAGCTTTAGTATTTAGGTTTTTAAAATAAACTGAGACATTTAAAACTGATAAGAAAATTGAAACTTCTACATAATGAGAGAAAAATAGTTTACAATACATGAATTGAATAGTATATATGATAGACAAATAGTCACCACTGTCAGTTTTTTTAGATTTACTTTAAAAGGTTCAGGTTGCATTTATTTATTTACTTTTATTTTTTATTTGACAGATAGAGTTAGTGAGAGAGAGAGAGAGACAGAGAGAAAGGTCTTCCTTCCATTGGTTCACTCCCCAAATGGCCGCTACAGCCAGAGCTACACAGATCCAAAGCCAGGAGCCAGGTGCTTCCTCCTGGTCTCCCATGTGGGTGCAGTGACCCAAGCACTTGGCCATCCTCCACTGCCTTCCCGGCCACAGCAGAGAGTTGTACTGGAAGAGGAGCAACTGGAACTAGAACCCAGCACCCATATGGAATGCCAGCGCTTCAGGCAGAGGATTAACCAAGTGAGCCATGGTGCTGGCCCCAGGTTGCATTTATGTGTAAATTTTTATATAAAATAAATACCTCTTAAACTTCAATTTCATTGCTGAATTATCACTACTATTACATTGAAGTTTTAGCCAATGTCTTCCTTTTTCTCTTCCACATCTTCACAATCTACCAGGATCATAGGCCTAAGCCCACTGACGTGGCCACCTGTCACTTGGCTTTTGTCCATATAGTAATGCTATTCACTGTACTGGATATTTTATCTGCAAACATGTTCATGTCACTGAACTTTCCAAATGACTTGAAATGTAAGGCTTTGTTCTAAATGTTCAGGGTGATGAGGGGCCTCTCCATCTGTACCACCTCCCTCCTGAGTATCATCCAGGTCATCACCATCAGCCCCAGCACCTTCTGCTTGTCAAGATTTAAATATAAACTCACAAGTCATGTTATCCATGCTTTCTTCTATTTTTGGTCACTCAGCTTGTCTTCCAGTAGCAACATGATTATCTGCACTGTAGCTCATTCCAATATGACCGATGTACTCAATGTCAGTAAGTACTGCTCACTTTCTTCAATGGACCCCATCACCATGGAACTATATTTCATTCTCACATTGTCTCAAAATGTCTTCTTTGTAGGAATCACGTTTCTCTTCAGTGCATACATGATGATTTTCTTATCTAGCCACCAGAGGAAGTCTGGGTACCTTCATAGCATAAACACTTCCCCAAGAACCTCCGCAGCCACAATTGCCACCCAAACTGTCCTGCTGCTGGTGAATTTCTTTGTGATCATGTACTGTTTGGATATCATCATCACCTCCTTCTCAACCATGTTGTGGAAATATGATCCAGTTGTTCTGGATGTCCAGAGGCTTGTGGGAAGTGTTTATGCCACTATCAGTTCCTTGGTGCTGATTAGTTCTGATAGAAGAATAATTGGTATTCTTCAAAATGTGATTGATATAATATCGATTTTAAAAAGTTCCTGAAACAAATTTTTTAAAAACATAAATTCTGTCATCTAATTAAATATTCAAAAACCGGGATTTTTGGAATCCAATTTAGATGAAATGGATTTTATTTGTATTTTAAACTTTTATCTAAGTATTCTTTTTGGTGTGTCCTCCTATGAAGCTCCTTTTGGTACCTAATTCTAGGTCTTCTTACTTCAGAAAGTATTCTAAATTTTCCTTTGTCTGTGAAGGCATATTAACTAACCATACAATTTTGTCTTTAATGAGTTTCTCTATGATCTGCTAATATTTATTACTGCTTTGACATTATATAAACTGGGAATTTTGCTCTTTCTATGTTATCTTTTTTCTCATTTATTTAAGCTTTACCATCCTCTTTGATGTCATGTAGTATGGATATTCTTAAGAATTTTTTCTTAAAGTTTCACTTTTGACAAACATTTTTAAAATTTTATTTTATTTAGGGTATATAAATTTCATATATACATATATATGCATACAGATTTAGGAACACAGTCACACTTTCCACCCTACCATCCCTCCCTCCCACCTTTCCTCCGCTTCCCAACAATAGACTTTTGAAAAATTCAAGAATTTGTTTCTCATCAATTTTGGAAGCTTACACAATACAAGCTTTTATAATATTGTGTTTTGTTTCTTTTGCATATTCCAGAGAAACAACTAGATTTTTTCATTTCTTTACATTCTAACTTTTCTATATGTAGATTAATATTTTAATTTATCTATATTTTCTTTTTTTACTTTGTACTGTGCTTAACATTACAGTTTATTATTCTTCTAACTCGGTATAATGTTTAACACATGTTTTATATGAAATAGATTTACTATATTTTCAGTTATTTACTCACTCCTTTCCAAATATGCCTTTTTACACACATAGTCCCTTATTATTTTCATGTTATTTTACTTTTTGTGATTCTCCCATGTCTATTGTTTTAAATACAATCCACGGATATGAAGCTTATGTGATATGGAATATCATTCTGATAGCTATTAACTGTTTCTGCATAAAAAATAAAATAAAGATTGAATCTCATATGAGCAAAATACCACTTTGAAATATTTGCAGTTCATTTTTAAAATTCCATTTGCCCCTCCAATCTGAACAACCTAAATAGTTTGTCAATTTGTGATAAATCTATGAATGGAGAACTTGCTTCTTAGTTTGGTTCCTTCGGTAGACCATTATTTTTTGTTTACTTTTATAATTTGGGAGTCCTCAAAATTTTCTTACAACTGACGTCTTAGTGAATCTAACAATGTTTAAGGATTTTAGCTTTCTGCACTAAAAATTTTAGACTGCATAACACTTTTCCTCAAAAAGCACCATTATATACAGCATCCAAAATAACATTTTACACAAGTGTTTTATAATAGACAAACATATTTCATGAGAAATCTTTTTTTCCTTTTCTCTTTTTTTTTAAAGATTTATTTATTTATTTGAAAGACAGAGTTACAGAGAGGCAGAAATCTTTTTTTCTTTTCATTTTGAACACACTCCTCTTCCCCAATCTACTATAAGGTAATGCTAAATTGTAGAACATGCTTATCTTAATACTATAAAACTAATTTCATGCTTTGCACAACTTATGCAGTATTACACTTCCTTGTGAAAAATTGTAATTATACACAAGTTCAGAATTACTATTTTCCTATAGCATTAATCTACTATTGGTAAGACTATTAATCTGAATTTTATCTTCAATAACCATTTCCTCATTAGCACTTTCATGAATTGACAAAAATAATCCTTCTGGATTCATATTTAAATTGTGTTAACTTTAATGGTCTTTCTGAAATGTGCATGTAGCTATATTTCATTTGTTGTGATTACATTTTACTTGATGGTTCCTGTTGTTGTTACAGTGCCCAGAAAATACAATCTGCTAGGTATTAGCTCTGAGAAACATCATAACAGATTTTATAATTAAAGTATCATTCTAAATAAACAATTTATATCAGATTTCTTTTGTTAACTTTTATTTAATGAATATAAATTTCAAAAGTACAACTTCTTCACCAAAATGTCCCTCCCACCCACAACCCTCCCCTCTCCCGCTCCCTCTCCCATTCCATTCACATCAAGATTCATTTTCAATTATCTTTATATATAGAGCAATTTAGCATATATTAAGTAAAGATTTCAACAGTTTACACCCACACAGAAACATGAAGTGTAAAATACTGTTTGAGTAATAGTTATAGCATTAATTAACATTGGACAACACATTAAGGACAGAGACCCTACATGAGGAGTAAGTGCACAGTGACTCCTGCTGTTGACTTAACAATTGACACTCTTGTTTATGGCATCAGAAATCTCCCTAGGCTCTTGTCATGAGTTGCCAAGGTTATGGAGGCCTTTTGACTTCACCGAATCTGATCTTATTTAGACAAGGTCATAATCAAAGTGGAAGTTCTCTCCTCCCTACAGAGAGGGTACCTCCTTCATTGATGGTCCAATCTTTCCCTGGGATCTCACTTGCAAAGATCTTTCATATAGGTTTTTTTTTCCCCAGAGTGTCTTGGCTTTCCATGCCTAAAATACTCTCATGGGCTCTTCAGCTGGATCCGCATGCCTTAAGGGCTGATTCTGAGGCCAGAGTGCTGTTTAGGACATCTGCCATTCTAGGAGTCTGCTGTGTATCCTGCTTCCAATGTTGGGTCATTCTCTCCCTTTTTGATTCTATCAATTAGTATTAGCAGACACTACTAGTCTTGTTTGTGTGATCCCATTGACTCTTAGACCTATCAGTGTGATCAATTATGAACAGAAATTGATCACTTGGACTAGTGAGATGACATTGGTACATGCAATATTGATGGGACTGATTGGAATAACCTGGCATGTTCATACCTCCACCATTTGCAGCAAGTCCAATTGAGCATGTCCCAAATATACATCTCCTCCCTCTCTTATTCCCACTCTTATATTTAGCAGGGATCACTTTTCAGTTACATTTCAACAACTAAGAATAACCGTGTGTTAATTACAGAGTTCAACCAATAGTATTAAGTAGAACAAAAAAATACTAAAAGGGATAAAGTATTAACTTGTTCATCAAAAGTCAGGACAAGGGCCAATCAAGTCACTGTTTCTCATAGTGTCCAGTTCACTTCAACAGGTTTCCTTTTTAGTGCGTAGTTAGTTGTCACTGATCAGGGAAAACAAATGATATTTGTCCCTTTGGGACTGGATTATATCACTCAGCATGATGTGTTCCGGATTCCTACATTTTGTTGCAAATGACTGGATTTGATTGTTTTTGACTGCTGTATAATATTCTCTCATCGAAGAGTTTGGCAAAGTAGCAGGATATAAAATCAATGCACAAAAATCAACAGCCTTTGTATACACAGGCAATGCCATGGCTGAGAAAGAACTTCTAAGATCAATCTCATTCACAATAGCTACAAAAACAATCAAATACCTTGGAATAAACTTAACCAAGGACATTAAAGATCTCTATGATGAAAATTACAAAACCTTAGTGAAAGAAATAGAAGAGGATACCAAAAAATGGAAAAATCTTCCATGCTCATCGATTGGAAGAATCAACATCATCAAAATGTCTATTCTCCCAAAAGCAATTTATACATTCAGTGCAATACCAATCAAGATACCGAAGGCATTCTTCTCAGATCTGGAAAAAATGATGCTGAAATTCATATGGAGACACAGGAGAACTCGAATAGCCAAAGCAATCTTGTACAACAAAAACAAAGCCGGAGGCATCACAATACCAGATTTCAGGACATACTACAGGGCAGTTGTTATCAAAACATCATGGTACTGGTACAGAAACAGATGGATAGACCAATGGAACAGAATAGAAACACCAGAAGTCAACCCAAACATCTACAGCCAACTCATATTTGATCAAATATCCAAAACTAATCCCTGGAATAAGGACAGTCTATTCAATAAATGGTGCTAGGAAAACTGGATTTCCATGTGCAGAAGCTTGAAGCAAGACCTCTACATTTTACCTTACACAAAAAATTCACTCAACATGGATTAAAGAATTAAATCTACGACCCGAAAACATCAAATTATTAGAGAGCATTGAAGAAACCCTGCAAGATATAGGTACAGGCAAAGACTTCTTGGAAAAGACCCCAGGAGCACAGGCAGGCAAAACCAAAATTAACATTTGGGATTTATCAAACTGAGAAGTTTCTGTACTTCAAAAGAAACAGTCAGGAAAGTGAAGAGGCAACTGACAGAATGGGAAAAAATATTTGCAAACTATACTACAGATAAAGGGTTGATAACCAGAATCTACAAAGAAATCAAGAAAATCCACAACAACAAAACAAACAACCCACTTAAAAGATGGCCAAGGACCTCAAGAGACATTTTTTGAAAGAGGAAATCCAAATGGCCAACAGACACATGAAAAAATGTTCAAGATCACTAGCAATCAGAGAAATGCAAATCAAAACCACAATGAGGTTTCACCTCACTCCGGTGAGAATGGCTCACATTCAGAAATCTACCAACAATAGATGCTGGAGAGGATGTGGGGAAAAAGGGACACTAACCCACTGTTGGTGGGAAGGCAAACTGGTTAAGCCACTATGGAAGTCAGTCTGGAGATTCCTCAGAAACCTGAACATAACCCTACCATACAACCCAGCCATCCCACTCCTTGGAATTTACCCAAAGGAAATTAATTTGGCAAATAAAAAAGCCATCTGCACATTAATGTTTATTGCAGCTCAATTCACAATAGCTAAGACCTGGAACCAACCCAAATGCCTATCAACAGTAGACTGGATAAAGAAATTATGGGACATGTACTCCATAGAATACTATACAGCAGTAAGAAACAATGAAACCCGGTCATTTGCAACAAGGTGGAGGAATCTGGAAAGCATCATGCTGAGTGAATTAAGCCAGTCCCAAAGAGGCAAATATCATTTGTTTTCCCTTATCGGCGACAACTGAGCACCAAAGGGGAAACCTGTTGAAGTGAAATGGACACTATAAGAAACAATGACCAGCTTTTGTCCTGACTCTAGATGCACAATGTAGTACTTTATCCATCTTAGTATTTGTTGTTGTTGTTGTTGTTGTTGTTCTAGTAATAGTGGTTGAACTCTGTAATTAACACACAATTTTCTTAGGTGTTTAAATTTTAACTGAAAAGTGATCCCTGTTAAATATAAAAGTGGAAAAAGAGAGGGAGGAGATGTACAATTTGGGACATGCTCAATCAGACTTGCCGCAAATGGTGGAGTTAGAAATGTGCCAGGGGATCCCTACAATCCCATCAAGGTGGCATGTACCAATGCCATCTCACTAGTCCAAGTGATCAATTTCAGTTCACAATTGATGGCTCTGATAGGTCTAAGAGTCAAAGGGATCACACAAACAAGACAAGTGTCTACTAATACTAACTGATAGAATCAAAAAGGGAGAGAAGCATCCAGCATGGTAAGCAGGATGCACTGCAGACTCATAGAATGGCAGATGTCCTAAACAACACTCTGGCCTCAGAATCAGCCCTTAAGGCATTCAGATCTGGCTGAAGAGCCCATGAGAGAATTGTAGGCATGGAAAGCCAAGATACCATGGAAAAGAAAATAATAGAAGAAGATCTAAATGAAAGATCTCTGTGAGTGAGATCCCAGTGGAAAGAATGGGGCCATCAAAGAAGGAGGTACCTTTCTCTGAAGGGAGGAGAGAACTTCCACTTTGACTATGATCCTATCGGAATAAGATCAAAGCGAACTCTAAAGGCTTCCATAGCCCTGGCAACTCATGACTAGAGCCTAGGGAGATTACTGACACCATGAACAGGAGTGTCAAATTGTTAAGTCAGCAACAGGAGTCACTGTGTACTTACATCCCATGTAGGATCTGTCCTTGATGTGTTATCTAATGTGCAGTGATGCTATAACTAGTACTGAAACATTATTTTTACACATTGTGTTTCTGTGTGGGTACAAACTGATGAGATCTTTACTAATTGTATACTGAATCGATCTTCTGTATATAAAGATAATTGGAAATGAAAAAAAACAACCTGGTGTTAAATTGGAAATGGCATAGAAAACTAAATAATTTTTAAAAAATATTATGTAGGATCTCTGTCTTTAATATGCTGTACACTCTTATTTAATGCTATAACTAGTATTCCAACAGTATTTTTTTCACTTTGTGTTGCTATATGGGGGCAAACCTTTGAAATCTTTACCTAATATATACTAAACTGATCTTCTGTATATAAAGAGAATTGAAAATGAATCTTGATTTGATTGGAAGGGGAGAGGGAGCAGGAAAGGGGAGGGTTGCTGGTGGGAGGGAAGTTATGTTAGGGTGGAAGTCATTGTAACCCATAAGCTGTACTTTGGAAACTTATATTCATTAAATAAAAGTTTAATAAATGAAAAAAAAGATAAAAAAATAAAAGTGCCAGGGGATTCCAATTCAATGTCATCAAGATTACATGTACCAATGTCATCTCACTAGTCCAAGTGATCAATTTCTGTTCATAATTGATCACACTGATAGGTCTAAGAGTCAATGGGATCCACAAACAAGACTAGTAGTGTCTGCTAATACTAACTGATAGAAAAAAAGGGAGAGAACGACCCAACATTGGAAGCAGGATACTCAGCAGTCTCTTAGAATGGCAGATGTCCTAAACAGCACTCTGGCCTGAGAATCAGTGCTTAACGCAGTCATATCCAGCTGAAGAGCCCATGAGAGTATTTTAGGCCTGGAAAGCCAAGACTCTGGGAAAAAAAAGAAGACCTAAATGAAATTTCTGTGTGAGTGTGATCCCAGTAGAAAGAATGGGCCATCAAAGAAGGAGGTAACCTTCTCTGAAGGGAGGAGAGAACTTCCACTTTGACTATAACCTTGTCTAAATAAGATCAAGGTCAGCACACTCAAGAGGCTTCCATAGCCTTGGCAACTCATGACTAGAGCCTAGGGAGATATCTGACACCATAAACAAGAGTGTCAATTTGTTAAGTCAACAAAAGGAGTCCCTGTGTACTTACTCCTCATGTGGGATCTCTGTCCTTAATGTGTTGCCCAATGTGAAGTAATGCTATAACTAGTACTCAAACAGTATTTTACACTTTATGTTCTATTTGCGTGCAAACTGTTGAAATCTTTACTTAATATGTACTAAATCAATCTTCTGTATATAAAGATAATTGAAAATGAATCTTGATGTGAATGGAAGTGGAGAGGGAGCGGAAGAGGGGAGGGTTGTGGGTGGGAGGGAAGTTATGGAGGGGAAAGCCATTGTAATCTATAAACTGTACTTTTGAAATTATATTTACCAAATAAAAGTTAAAAAAGAGATAGTAATGGAAAAGAGACACAGTGTATTTTAATACTGTTGCAAAAGTCCGCCCTAATAAAAATAACTTATCTTAAACCCCCCAAAAAATTTTGTAATTCTCATCATAGAGATCTTTATCATCCTTGGTTAAGTCTATTCCAAGGTATTTGTTTTTGTAGCTATTTGTATGGGATTGATCTTAGAAATTCTTTCTCAGCCATTGTATTGCCTGTGCATACAAAAGCTATTGATTTTGTGCATTGATTTTATATCCTGCTACTTTGCCAAACTCTTCGATGAGTTCCAATAGTCTCTTAGTAGAGTTCTTTGGATCCCCTAAATAAGGAATCATATCGTCTGCAAAGAGGGATAGTTTGAGTTCTTCCTTCCCAATTTGTATCCCTTTAATTTTTTATTTTGCCTAATGGCTCTGGCTAAAACTTCCAGAACTATATTGAATAGCAGTGGTGAGAGTGGGCATCCCTGTCTGGTACCCGATCTCAGTGGAAATGCTTCCAACTTTTCCCCATTCAATAGGATGTTGGCCGTAGGTTTTTCATAAATTGCTTTGATTGTATTGAGGAATGTTCCTTCCATACCCAGTTTGCTTAGAGTTTTCATCATGAAAGGGTGTTGCACTTTATCAAATGCTTAATCTGCATCCATTGAGAGAATCATATGGTTTTCCTTCTGCAGTCTGTTAATGTAGTGTATCACATTGATTGATTTGTGCACATTGAACCATCCCTGCATACCAGGGGTAAATCCCACTTGGTCTGGGTGGATGATCTTTCTGATGTGTTGTTGCATTCTATTGGCCAGAATTTTATTGAGGATTTTTGCATTTGTGTTCATCAGGCATATTGTCCTGAAATTCTCTTTCAATTCTGCCTCTTTCTCTGGCTTAGGAATTAAGGTGATGTTGGCTTCATAGAAAGAATTTGGGAGGATTCCCTCTTTTTCGATTGTTCTGAATAGTTTGCAAAGAATTGGAGTTAGTTCTTCTTAAGTGTCTGGTAGAACTCAGCAGTGAATCCATCTGGTCCTGGGCTTTTCTTTGTAGGGAGGGCCTTTATTACTGTTTTAATTTCACTCAATTATGGGTGTGCTTAAGTTTTCTATGTCTTCATAGCTCAATTTAGGTAGGTTGCATGTGTTCAGGAATCTGTCCACTTCTGATACATTTCCCTGTTTGCTGGCATACAAGTCCTTGTAGTAATTTCTGATGATTCTTTTTATTTCTGTGGTGTCTGTTGTTACGTTTCCCCTTTCATCTCTGATCCTATTGATTTGGGTATTTTCTTTTTTTAGTTAGTTGTGCCAATGATGTGTCAATTTTATTTTATTTTTTCAAAAAACCCCCTCTTCGTTTGGCTGATTTTTGTAATTTTTTTGGATTCAATCCTGTTGATTTCTTCTCTGATTTTAATTATTTCTCTTCTCCTACTGGGTTTTGGTTTGGTTTGCTGCAGTTTTTTAGATCCTTGAGATGAATTGAAAGCTCATTTATTTGGTGCCTTTCCAATTTCTTGATGTAGGCACATATTGATATAAACTTTCCTCTTAACACTGCTCTTGCCATATCCCATAAGTTTATATTTGATGTGTTGTTATCCTCATTACTTCCAGAAAGTTTTTGATTTCTCTTTTGATTTCTTCTATGACCCATTGTTCATTCAGGAACATGTTGTTCAGTCTCCATGTGTTTGCATATGCTCTACAGATTCCTGAGTTGCTAATTTCCACCTTCATTTTGCTGTGGTCTGAGAAGCTGCCTTGTATGATTCTAAATCTTTTGAATTTGCTGAGACTTGCTTTATGGCCTAGTATGTGGTCAATCCTAGAGAAGGTTCCATGCACTGCTGAGAAGAATGTAAAATCTCTAGATGTAGGATTGAAAGTTCTGTAGATATCTGTTAGATCCATTTGTGCAATAGTGTCGATTAAGTCTGCTGTTTGTTGATCTTCTGTCCGGTTGATCTGTCTATTTCTGAGAGTGGAGTATTGAAGTCCCCAAGTACTATTGTATTGGAATCTAAGTCTCCCTTTAAGTCCCTTAACATATCTTTTATGTAAACCAGTGCCCTGTAATTAAGTGCATATACATTTATAATAGTTACAGCTTCCTGTTGAATTGAACCCTTAATCATTATATAGTGCCCCTCTTTCTCTCTCTTAACAGTTTTTGTGTTAAAGTTTATTTTGTATGATATATATATGGCTATACCTGCATTTTTTTGGTTTCTGTTGGCATGGTATATCTTTTTTCAACCTTTCAGTTTCAGTCTGTATGCATCTTTGTTAGAAAGATGTGGGGTTTTTTTTGTAAGCTTGAGCAAATAGATGGGTTTTGTTCCTTAATCCATTCAGCCAGTCTGTGTCTTTGAACTGGGGAGTTGAGGCCATTAATGTTCGGTGTGACTATTGAGAAGGAGTAACTTTGCCCTGCCATTTCCCAAAGATATTTTCTAATATATTCTTTGAACTTCCTGTGATCTTTTACTTTACATTCTTTCATATTGATGGCTGTGTGTCTGTTTTTCTGTTTGTAGCACATCTTTAAGCATTTTTTGCAGGGCTGGACGAGTGGCGACAAATTCTTTCAATTTCTGTTTGCTATGAAAGGTCTTTATTTCACCTTCATTCACAAATGAGAGCTTTGCAGGATATAATATTCTGAGCTGACAGTTTTTCTCTCTGAGGACCTGGGCTATGTCTCGCCATTCCCTCCTAGCTTGTAGGGTTTCTGATGAGAAGTCTGCTGTGAGTCTAATTGGAGATCCTCTGAGAGTAATCTGACATTTCTCTCTTGCACATTTTAGGATCCTTTCTTTGTTTCACTGCGGTGAGTTTAATTACAATGTGTCGTGGTGAGGATCTCTTTTGGTCATGTTTATTAGGGGTTCTATGATCTTCCTGTACTAGGATGTCTCTGTCCTTCTCCAAACCTGGGAAGTTCTCTCCATGTATCTCACTAAAAAGGCCTTCTAATCCTTTCTCTCTCTCCAAGCCTTCAGGAACTCCTAGGATCCGAATGTTATGCTTTTTAATAGTATCCTGTAGATTCCCGACAATATTTTTTAGATTTCTAATTTCCTCTTCTTTTCTTTGGTTTTACTGTATACCTTCCTGTTCTCTGTCTTCTAAGTCCGAAATTCTCTCTTCTGCTTCACCCATTCTGTTTTTAAGGATCTCTAATGTGTTTGTCATTTGATCTATTGAATTCTTCATTTCATATGATTTCTCATCACCATCACAGTTTCATGTTCTATTAGTTGCTTCAATTCATTTTGATTCCTCCTTAATATTTTTTTTCCCGTGAGAGATTTTCAATCCTGTCTAGTAAGGATTTCTGTAGTTCAAGAATTTGTTTTTGAGAACTTCTAAATGTTCTTATAAATTTTTTGAGATCCACTTCTTACATTTCTTCTATCTCATCATCTTCATAATCTTGAATTGGGGTGTATTTTTCATTTGGGGGCATCATAGTGTCTTCCTTGTTCTTGTTACCTCGGTTTCTGTGTTTGTTGCTTGGCATTCTGGAGATATTCTTTGGTTTCTTCACTGTAGTGGTTTTTCTCATTATACTATGTCTCTAAATTCAGTGGACTGTCTGCTTTTGATGGGTCCTTAGAGACTTTTGGTGGGTGTGGCCAGAGAGCTCTGCCATGTTAGGAATGGTAAATCTTTTCTCTCTGAAACTCTCTCTCTCTTTTTTTTATTCAGAAGGGAAGTAATTCTGCACAGCTGTGTGGAATTGAAGGTAGTCAATGTCTGAAATCTGGCCCCTGTGAGTGTAATATTCATCAGCTCTGTCCCAAGGACCATACAAAGTATCTGTGCAGTCCTCAGTGTAAGCTCAAATTCCTCTGCAGTCTCCCACCACTTTGCCAAGATTACTGAGTTTGTGTACTCTCCCAAGAGTCATAGGTACTCTGTGAGTTCTGTCCCACACCCTCAGGTTTTTACAGTCTCACTTCATTAGCCCAACATATTCCCTAGGTCCTAACCTCCTGCTATTTCTCACCACCAGAGTCAGGTTTTTCTGCTTGGCTGATGGTGGGCACAACTTTTACATATGTCCAAAATGGCACCTGCTCTTTGTCCTGCTCACCTTTGTAAGGTATGTGAAGAGAGACTCATGTCTGTACCAGCCGCTTTTTTAATTAATTTTTTTCTCTCTTCTAGTTAGCCTGGTAAACTTTCTCCAAAGGGGCTTCAAGCCTCGTTCCCTCTAGGCTCTTCCTGCCTGTTTTCTGCCAGTATCTCGGACTACTGTGGTTTCATCTCACCTCCCTTTCCAGCACTGGTGTGTAGACTCTGCGACTGGGGTCCTGAGCCATGGGTGCCCTTGTCCTTAATGTAGGTCCACCATGTCCCACTAGTTCTGGAAGTTTCCTCTGCAGTTTTTTTCCCTAACTTTTCCCTGAAACTACAGTATCTCCACTTTTATTAAACTATCTTTTCCTGTACTATCAGTGTGCACCCTCACTATTCCACCATCTTGGAGGACTCTCTTTATATTGGATTTCTAAAAAGGAACTCTATCCTTTGATTCCTGTTCAAAATGTCATCCATTTGTTTCTATGCATACCTAATTAAATTTTTAAAATTGCTTAACAATATTTATGGTCATGTTACTCATTCTTCGTTACCTATATATTGATTGATTTTGAGTGAATGAATCAGTGAAAATGAAGATGGCTGATTTTGATGTTGATTTTTCTCTGTTGATATAATTGAAAATGTATTTTTAGAGAATCTTTACATTATTTTTTTTTGACAGGCAGAGTGGATAGTGAGAGAGAGAGACAGAGAGAAAGGTCTTCCTTTTTGCCGTTGGTTCACCCTTCAATGGTCACTGCAGTCGGTGCATCACGCTGATCTGAAGCCAGGAGCCAGGTGCTTCTCCTGGTCTCCCATGCGGGTGCAGGGCCCAAGCACTTGGGCCATCCTCCACTGCCTTCCTGGGCCATAGCAGAGAGCTGGCCTGGAAGAGGGGCAACCAGGATAGAATCTGGTGCCCCAGAGAATCTTTACATTATTAATTTGAAGCTTTTAACAATAATGTTCATAAGTTTTAATGCCTAATATTGTACATTAGAGAATTAATCCCTCCAAATCACCAAATTATTTTTGTTTATACCATCTTCAAATACAATTTTATTTTGTAGTCATTATTTATATATGTATATATTAATAAAATGTATATTTATATTATATATAAAGTAAAATGTATATGTATATATGTATATGTATATATATTCTGTCATAGTAAGATGTTGATAAAAAATGCCATGGTATTAATCTGATCTGCTTTGCTAATTTAAAAGTCAAAAAGCAACATAATTAATTTTCTTGAGATCAGTAAAACATTATTGTCAAACAACAAATATGAGTATACAGTATTACCGTTCAAGTAATTTTTCATTTTATACCCTACAAGAGATAAAACTTCAAGTCATTCATTCATTGAGCTACAGCATTCTTCTTTATTGAAATTACAATTGTTTTCAATGCCAAGCACCCCCAAAAAATCTATTTCCATGGGCTACTACAAAAAGTCTTGAAAGGCAGACATTATGAATGGTAAAATGTAGAAATCGATTCTATGAAATGACTTGTAATGTCATCTTGAAAATCTTTATGGAAAATGCGTAATCTGAAAAATGTATTAATGGATTTCAAAATAGTTTTTCATCAAAATAAATGTATTTAATTGCATTCAGCCATGGAATTTTCAAATTATCCTTGTGTATCAAGTAGACTTGTGTCTACAGATCATATTAAATCTGTTAAAAATTAATTAAAGTCAAAATAGAAATGAAAGAGAAATGAAATGTGCATAGACATTAAAAGGTAAAAATAAAATATTAATTAAAATCCTTCCACATAGAAAAGCTCAAGGTTCCACCTCCAAATATGTTCCCATTGGGGCTGGCAGTGTGGGACAGCAGGTTGAAGCCCTGGTCTGAAGCACCGACATCCCATATGGGCACCAGTTCTAGTCTCAGCTGCTCCTCTTCCCATCTGGCACTCTGCTGTGGCCTGGGATAGCAGTGGAAGATGGCCCAAGTGCTTGGGCCCCTGCACCCATGTAGGAGACCCAGAAGAAACTCCTGGCTCCTGGCTTTGGATCGGTGCAGCTCCAGCTGTTGTGGCCACCTGGGGAATGAGCCAGCAGATGGAAGACCTTTCTTCTCTGTCTCTATCTTTCTCTGTAACTCTTTCAAATAAATCTTTAAATAAATATATATATATATATGCCCAATAATACATCTTTTTAAAAATTATTTATTTTATTTGAAAATCAGAGTTACATAGTGAGAGAAGAAAAGGCAGAGAGAGAGAAGTCTTCCATCCACTGGTTAACTACCTAATTGGCTGGAATAGCCAGAGCTGTGCTGATCTGAAGCCAGGAACCAGGAGCTTCTTCCAGGTCTCCCACATGGATGCAGGGGCCCACGGATTTGAGCCATCTTCTACTGCTTTTCCCAGGCCATAGCAGAGAGCTGGATCAGAAGTGGAGCAGCTAGGACTAGAACCGGCACCCATATGTGATGTTGGCACTGTAGGCGGTGGCTTTACCTGCTACGCCACAGTGTCAGCCCTGCCCATTAATACACCTTTAAAAGGTCATTAATATTCTGTATCCTCAACCTGGCTTTATAGTTATTGTTTTGTGCATTTGACTTTAAATCACATAGAAAAAATAACAACTGAAAAGAAAGACAAATGGCTATTATATTTTTCTATGTTATTAATATTGGTGATTTTTATTTATTTGTATAGGTTTTAGTCACTGCGTGATATTCCACATTCCAGCCTAAAAAGTACATGTTCACTTACTGTAGTGCTGTTCTTTTATTAAGACAACCACTTCAATTTTATCTCACAATGTGTTAATTTTGTCTTATACAGAATTCATATGCGACAATGTTGTTGGTTTCCTTTCAGTGCTTTAAATTCACCACCCCACTAACTTCTGACTGCCATTGTTTTTTCCCACAAAAATCAGCTGCTAATCTCATTGAGAACATTTGTGTATCAAAAGTCATTTTTCTTTTGTTCCTTTTAAGATTATGTATTCACATTTGGTCAATAATTAAATGTGTATTGTTATAATTCATTCTCCTTGAGTTCACTGACCATCTTACATATGTAGATAAATGTATTTTATCTTATTTGGATATTTTTAACTATCATTTTTCTTTTTTTAAAAAGATTTATTTTGCTTAATACATACTAAACTGATCGTCTGTATTTAAGAGAAATGAAAATTAATCTTGATGTGAATGGAAGGGGAGAGGGAGTGGGAAAAGGGAGGGTTGCGAGTGGGAGGGAAGTTGGGGGGGGAAGCCATTGTAATCCATAAGCTGTACTTTGGAAATTTATATTCATTAAATAAAAGTTTAGAGAAAAAAAATAAAAAAGAATGTCAATTGTTAAATCAAAAAAAAAGATTTATTTTAGTTATTTGAAAGACAGAGTTACAGAGAGAGGGAGAGACAGTGAGAGGGTTCTTCCATCCACTGCTTTACTCCCCAGATGGCCGCAATGGCTGGAGATGCACCAATCTGAAGCCAAGAGCCAGGAGCTTCCTCTGGGTCTCCCACATGGGTGCAGGGGCCCAAGGAGTTGGGCCATCTTCTACTGCTTTCCCAGGCCACAGCCAAAAGCCAAATCAGAAGAGGAGCAGCCTGGGCCAGAACCAGTGCCCATATGGAACTGGTACTTAAGGCTAGGGTTTTAACCCACTACACCACAGCGCTGGCCCCAAGCCATAATTTTTCAAATATCCTGTCTCTCCTTCTCCACTGTGATGTGTATATTGAATTGATGTTAAACTACAAAAAGCTTGAAATATGTTTTTTTTTTTATTATGTCATCTACTCAGACTAGATAAATTCTTTTGTCTTCAAGTTTACTGATTCCTGTGCATCTTCTAAATTGAAACTGAAACCATTTCATAAATAGTTCTACTATTGCATTTGTCAATTCCATAATAATGTTTTATGATAGGTTGCAAAAAAGGCAAACAGAAGAGACACCAAGATGACAGAACAGGAAGGGGGCTTACTGTTCTAATCTAAGATAGTTACAAAAAGGAGAGAGTGCAATCTCAGGTAAGACTTAGGGAGAAAATGGAAAAGGAAGCTCCATGCATATTAGAGAAACACTGCCTCAGCACCAACTTTGGAGAGTGAGGTGACACCAGACTTCAGCATCCAAAACAACTGGCAATACATCTGTGGAAAGAGCCTGGCATGAGTCCAACTTGGATCCCTATGGAGGAAAAGTATACCTGTCAACTTAGAGGTAAAACAGGGAGGCACATTTCTCTCTCCTGGACCACCCAACACAACCACCCTGTAACTAGGACAGGCACCACTTTGGACGTATATATAATGGCTGCACCAGCTTGTGTCTGCATGCCCAGCGCCCAGCTGAGAGGAGGTGCCTGAGTCTTGCTGGGAGAATTGGCAGGGGGCTGGGTACTCATGAATGTGGGAGCCTTGGGTCTTGGGACTGTGAAAATACTGTGGCTGCATGTGAGGGCACAGGGTGTTGCTGATTCATTGATAGTTACTGTGGGCAGCCCCACGTACTTGGGACTCCATGATTCCCTGATGAGGGTCATTGCTATTGGATCCATACTCACACTTAGGATTGCACAGATTCTTTGTGTGCTTCTTGTGGCAGGAGGAATGAATTTAATATCCACTGGGGCTAGTGACCAGGCATTGGTATCCATGGAGAAGTGGTGAGCATGAGACTATACCAGCTGAGCTTATTAAACCTCTCCTCTGATTTAAAAAAAAGGATACTTAGCATGCTCAATTTTGGTGTCACCTTGGACACTTCCCTCATCCTGGAGCACTAAACAGAGCTCTCTGGCCACTCCAAGCACACACCTCATGGTATTCACTGAAAGAGCAGAAACTCCACTAATCCACAGAGGCATGGTCCAAAGACAAAAGCCATCACAGAGAAAAGAAAAACAAGAAGTATTCCACAAATTTCTAAAAATAGATGCAACAATTCAAGAAACATGAATAGGGAAGACAAAATGACACTTTCATAGGAACACAACAACACTTCAATACAAGAATGTAGAAATAAAGAGATTGAAGAAATTCCAGAAGGAGAATTAAAAAAAATTGTAGGATTACTTGGAAATAATCAAGGCAAATCTATGAATTAAAGAAATCCATACATACATGAACAAAAATTTTCCCATGAAATTGAGATTTTAAAGAGAAATCAAAGTGAAATGCTGAAAATGAAGAATTCAATAGATCAAATGAAAATGCAGTAGAACACTGTAACAATAGACTCAGTGAGGCAGAGGAAAGAATATCCAAGTAAGAAGACATATCTCTGGAAGTTTTAGTTAGAACTAAAAAAGGACATAAGAAGAAATTAGAAAACTAAAAAAGATAGTGTTGGAGATTTATGGGATACTATTAACAAACCCAACTTATAGAGCTTAGGAATTTCTAAAGATGTGGGAAGGTAGAATGGGTTAGAAGGCCTTCTTAGTGAAATAATTACAGAAAATTTCATTTGGAGAAAGAAAGGGGTGTCAAGTACAGGAAGCACATAGAACTCCTAATAGACATGCAAAGAAAAGATCCTCACCTTGACACATGTAATCAAACTCTCCACAGTAAGACACAAAGAAAAGATTCTAAAATGTGCATCAGAGAAATGCCAGATAACTTTCAGAGGATCTCCAATCAGATTTCACAGTTGACTTCTCATCAGAAATCCTATAGGCTCAGAGAGAATGACAAGATATATTCCAAGACTTAAGAGAAAAAAAAACTATCAGCCCAGAATACTGTACCCTGAAAAGCTCTAATTTGTGAATGAAGATGAATTAAAGACCTTTCACAACAAACAAGTTAGAGTTGAAAGACTGTCACCGCCTGTCCAGTCCTACAAAAGATGCTTAAGTATATGTTAGACACATAAACACACAAATATGGTCATCATTATGAGAGAAAATAAAGGCAGAAAATGTCCCAGTAAAAGTACAAAGGAAATCCAAAGTAAACAATATGAATATTTATAGAAAACTGGCATGGCCAAGTCATTAGTTATCAATAGTCACCTTGAATGTAAAAAGCCTCAACTGTCCAGTTAAAACATACAGACTGGCTGAATGATTTAAAAAAAACATCTATTTACTTCCTGTAAGAAACACAACTCACCAACAAATATACACATGGAATGAAAGTGAAAGGGTGGAGAAATATATTCCCTACTAACAAATAAAAAATCAGGTGTACCCATCCTAAGAGAGGGAGGAGATGTACAATTTGGGACAGACAAAATAAACTTTAACACAAAAACTGTTAAAAGATAAAGAAGGGAATTATGCAATTACTAAGACATCAATTTAGTAGGTAGATGTGACTATGATAAATGTATACAACCCTAATTACAGGGCACCTGTCTATTTAAACTATATAAGGGGAGACATGGAATGTAATACAACAGTAATGGGGCATTTCAATACCACACTGTCAGCAACAGACAGATCAACCAGAAAGAAAATCAGTAAGAAAAGAACAACTAATTGATACTATATATCAAATGGACCAAATGAATATCTACAGAACTTTTCACCCTACAGCTGAAGAATACACATTTTTCTCACCAATCCATGGAACTCTTTCTATGATAGACCACAGGCTAGACCATAAAGCAAGTCTCAGTAATTTCAAAAAAAATTGAGTTTTCATACCATGCATCTTCTCTGACAGCTATGGAATGAAGCTAGAAGTCAACAACTCAAGAATCTCTAGAACAAATGCAAACACAGGAGCATGAATAACATATTCCTGAAATGAACAGTGAGTTATAGAAGAAATCAAAAACTATTGAAGAATAGTTTTTTTCATACTATTTGTTGAACTCCCTAATTAGTATAGAGTTAATATTCTGTGTATAAAGTTAATTGAAGATAGATAATAGTAAAAAGTAAGAATGGGAATAGGAGAGGGAGGAAGAAGAAGGGTGGGAGAGTGGGTGGGAGGGCAGGTACAGTGGGACGAATCACTGTGTTCCCAAACTTCCTGAATTACATGAAGTTTGTATACCTTAAATAAAAGGTTTTTTGGGAAAAAAGCAAATAAAAATATTATGTTGGTTGCTCCTTCATGATAATACATGTTTAAAAACCCTGGTGTTAAATTGGAAATGGCATAGAAAATTAATTATTTTTTTAAAAAAATATTATGTAGGATCTCTGTCTTTAATGTGCTGTACACTCTTATTTAATGCTATAACTAGTACTCCAACAGTATTTTTTTTCACTTTGTGATGCTATATGGGGGCAAACTGTTGAAATCGTTACCTAATATATACTAAACTGATCTTCTGTATATAAAGAGAATTGAAAATGAATCATGATGTGATTGGAAGGGGAGAGGGAGCGGGGGGGAGGGTTGTGGGGGGGAGGGAAGTTTTGGGAGGGGGAAGCCATTGTAACCCATGGGCTGTGCTTTGGAAATTTATATTCATTAAATAAAAGTTTAATAAAAAATCTTTTAATTAACTTATATTTAAATATTTTGATTAATAAGAAACACTTGCACAGTTTTCTGGGACACTGTATAATATTTGAACACATGCAGACCGTATAAACTGAGTAATCAGCCTTTCCATTTTCTTAGCTGTTTTTGGTGTTTGAAGACTATCCATACCTCTTTCTGAAGAGTGTTCTAACTTGTTGGTTTACATGCAATAGCAATCAAGTCAGCATATAGAAGACATTCTGCACCTTCAGTGCAGCATTACTTTTTATTCACATTCTCTATTGGTTCGTACATCTTTCTCCAGCTTTCCTTAATGCTTCATTAATGATTTCATTTAAGCCACTGAGCATTCATAGAACATTTAACTAAATGTTTAGAAAAGTAATTATTGTTTCCTCAGCATTCCAGGAGAGGGAACCATTTAGGAGTAGAATGAAAAGTGCTGGTGAGGAAAGTAAATGGAATTGTTTTGAAAAACTGGTTTGAAAATAATTCAAGAATACTATTTAGTGGTTGAGCATTTAGTATTGTTGGGATTTCAAGTAGAAAGGTGACGACCAAGTACTTTTAATTTCACAAAGTGAAATGAATGAAGCTCACAGAGGCAAAATGCTGATTATTAACAAAAGAAAGTACACTCTTTATGAGAATATGAGCTGGCTAACAGACTGGAAACTGAATGTGCATAAGGCCTATACTTTCACAGGGCTGGCTATTTGTTGAGTGGCAGCCCTCAGTGTGGTCATGAAGTTATCTGCCAAGTAGGCCATCTGGCCATTAGCATATCTATACACAGCTTCTAGGTGAAAGTCAAATACATTTTTTTCTCTCAGCTTTCTCAATTAGCCCTTTGTGTCTCCTGCATCAAGGTCAATGATAAGAACAGGGAGATAGAGACAGGGACAAAGAAAATGATACTGAGACTGCAATAGGGTTTGGGAATTTGCTTTTTTCTTTCCAAAATTGACCTTTAGCAGTTTCCTGCTGAGAGAGAGAGAGAGAGAGAGAGAGAGAGAGAGAGAGAGAGGTGGATAAAAAGAGAAAAAGAGAATGGGAGAGAGAAAAATCAAAGATCAGAACAGGTAAATTTGAAGCTTTCTTATAAACATATGAATATGTCATGTGAAGAAGTAAATATAAAAGATTATGCTGAATATAGGAAAGAAGCTGAAGCTAGAAGTTGGGCTGGAGATAGACACTCAGATGTCATCAGCATTCAAATGCCCTGTATTTTTTTAAAAGTTTTTATTTTATTTATTTGAAAGTCAGAGTTACAGAGAGAGGTAGAGGCAGAGAGAGAGAGAGAGAGAGAGAGAGAGAGAGAGAGAGAGAGGTCTTCTATCCACTGGTTCACTCCTCAAGTGACTACAATGGCCAGAGCTGAGCTGATCAGAAGCCAGGAGCCAGAAGCTTCTTCCGGTTCTCCCACACAGGTGCAGGGGCCCAAGGACTTGGGCTATCTTCCACTGTTTTCCAAGGCTAAAGCAGAGAGCTGGATCAGAAGTGGAGCAGCTGGGACTAAAACTAGCACCCATCCAGGATGTCAATACTGCAGGCCAGGGCTTAAACCTGCTGTGCCACTGCACCAGCCCCTCAAATGCCCTTTAATGTTGCGAGACTGAGATTCCCCAGGGAAGAATTTTAGCCAGAAAAAAAAGAAGGCAAGCAATAAGTTTTGTTGCATCCCTCATTGTACAAATCAAGTAAAGGCAAGCAAGTAAAATAGACTAATAGGCTCTGGACACTTGACCCAAGAATATTCAATAATCGATTTTCCATGTATAATTTGGAAACTTAGTGATCAAAGGGATGCCCTGGGAAGAAAACCAGTCAATAAAGAGAGGATCACAGCTCTGAGACAGAGAAAAAATGTTGAGAATGGGGAGGGAGAGAAAACAGAAGTGGGAGATCTTTTTCATGAGAGAAAAAAAACACAGCCAAGTTTCAGTATTTCCTCAGTCCTGCTGTTGCTTCCAGGTCTAATATGACTGGCTCTCAACTCATGAAACATGATCAACTGTTCATAAAAACAGTGAAAAACAGCAAGAGCCCAGGGACTGTTTGAACTCATGCTGGTGGTAAAGCATTTGAGCCATTTAGGTATGTCTGTGGGATCTCACTGGTTAATTTTACAAATCCACTGCTCACAATAAGATTTGCATGTCCAAAAGGTGATTCAGGGGATCTCCATGACCTAGTAGATTTTCCAGGATTTCTCATATGCCAACAGTGATATGTGTTAGTCTGATTGAATATAGTATGGGAGGGAGATGCAGAATAGCAGGTATTCCTGCCTATCTACTACTTTTGACTGTCAGTGAATTCTTTTAAATGCTGTATTTCTTAATACATTTATGTCTATCTCATCTGCCTTCATGGAATACAGTGAATCCTGGTGATCCTCTGACTAGGTTCCTCTAATTGAGTATCTGCCTTATATGATGTCCAAATTTTCAGCATTGTGAGACTTCAGATCTGTTACTTTCACTTTTCCCTTTCTCTCAAAAGCTTAAGATAAGCAAAATGTGATGTTTTAGAATTTCTCAGTAGCATTTATTTTTATTTATTTATTTGAAAGTCAGTGTTGCACAGAGAAAGGAGAGAGAGAGAGAGAGAGAGAGAGAGAGAGAGAGAGAGAGAGAGAGATCTTTCATCTGCTAGTTCACTCCCCATTTGGCCACAACGGCTGGTGCTGCATGGATCCAAAGCCAAGGTTGCTTCTGCATCTCCCATGCAGGTGCAGGTGCCCAAGGGCTTGGGCCATCTTCTACTGCTTTCTGAGGCTATAGCAGGGAGCTGGGTCAGAAGTGGAGCAGCTGAGACTCGAACTGAAGCCCATCTGGGATGCTGGCACTGCAGGCAGAGGCTCTACCTGCCCCACCATAGGGCTGGCCCCTTCAGTAGCATTTCATCTGTTAGTGTGAATCTTCCTTGAATTTGTCATAATGGGATTGACAGTTTTTTCCTCATTGAAGGATTTCTGGTATGTTCTGGGTCCTGACTTCAGGGGAGAGGAATGTCTGTTTCTTGCACTTGAGCATGTAGGATACCCTGGAGAGAGTCTTTCAAACATTTATTATGAGAAACAGAGGAAACATACCTATCCCATATGCTGTCTTGTGTTCCCTAGAGGCCTGTGTACATGGCATATTTTAAGGAAAGAGGGAACCTATGTATGTTAATAGCACAGGCTATCATAGCTACGGTAGCTCTCAACTGGAGATAATGAGCTTATTTTAGTAGTAGAACTATGACCAGAACCCAGATTTCCTTATCATCTGTTGGGTATCCACTTGAACAGGATGTCAGAAATGAATTATGAAATTGTGTTATTGGTTGATCATTTCTTCAGCCTAGTACCCTTCTGTGTTTCAGTCACAGACTTGGGAATTAGAAGTAATCTGAAATGGCCCCTTTCTTTGCAGATATTATAGGTAAACAAGGAGTTGCAGATATAAATTAATTCACCACAAACTGTGGCATTTCAAATTCCAATATCCATGATGGCAAGACCAGAGTATATCAGCAGTGTCTATACACAGAACTCTTTCCATACTCACAGAAGGAATTGTTGTGCTTATTTTATGGTGAAAGTGAGATACAGGAAGATACAGTCATATGGCCAATGTTACACAGTAAGTGAGTGGTGACATGGGAGTGGAAAACATAACATTCTGTCCATGTAGTATGGGGAGCTTTATTTTATAAACTTAGGCAGGTTAAACATGTAGGCACATTAGTTTTGAGACACTCTGCTGAAGTCATTGGGAGAGGATTCTTAGTTGTATTAATTTAACTTAGGGATTGATCATGCTTGCAGGGATATTCCAAAAAGGGGGAAGATCTGAGGTTATGCAAAGAGAAGGACTATGGATGGATCATCTAGAAAATGAGGTAGAAATAGCTATGGCAGAGTAGTAATCCCAGGAGACAAGTTAAGACCCATTTACTAGGAAAGAACTAAAGTTATATTAAAAGACACCTTTAAATTTCTACATGGATTGTACTGTCATCTGTGGACTCAACCAAGGAAGAATATGCTTCTAAATTCTTTCTTGTTTTTAGCATCACTTATTTCCTTATGAGACACAACTGAGGGCTCTAGCTTCTCAGAGTCAGTTGTCACCTAAGCTCAGGACCTAGGGGCCACCTGTCCTTCCCTGCTCATGCCACTCTGCATTGTCCAGCAAAGTAATTTTCCTGACATCTGCCAAGTAGCACCTCATGTAAGACTATAGCAATTGGAGAGCCAGTCTATCAGCAATCAGATAGAGATAGGCCAATCCAAGGGGGAGGGAAACTTGGGACATAATACAGGATATAGATGTAAGGGACCATCTTACAATGCTGCCCACCATACCCACTCTTCTATAAAACTTTGTTCATGATGCAAAAATAACTCATACTATTGGAGAACTGGTTTAAGAGGTGAAGACTCTTAAAGAGGAAAAAATATAGACCATTTCCCTGTGCCAAAACTTCCCACCTGGACACCTTACACATTTTTGAGTTGGATGATAGTTGGAGCACAGGCCAGTACTGCTTTTATGGAGGAAGATATTGGCCAACTAGAAGGCAGTGCAGCCCCTTAAGTGAGAGCTAGAAATGTCTCCAGACGGTTCACAAAACTCTGAGAAGCCATACAGGCCCAGATGAGAACCTTATACATACATCATCGGAGAGCACACAGTAAAGTAAATGCTTTCCCAGTAAGGAAGAACTGTGATGATGATTGGCAGGCATTGTCTGTTTTTCGGTGTTGTTGTTACAACTTATAACACTGAATGTTTTATTTCTGAAGTCATTGGAAATATCATTCACCTTTGTAAATTTGGATTTGCTGCCAGTTGTTTATCCTTTGCACTTTCAAGGTTGTGAATTAATACTGGAATCTTCTTTGTTGATGGAATCACTTTGTCTTTGTTTCATAATTCTCTAAGAAAATTGAAATGATCTTGCTCTCTGAGACTCAGTACCTGTCACCCTTAGGAATGAGAGCCCTACTTTTCTGTATCTTCCTTTCATCCTTGGATCCTGTATCTCCTCTATTCTCCAGAAATGTCAAGAATTTTCCCCTGCTTCCTGTTAAATATTTTGTTCAAAACAGTCAAGAGTGTCCAAAAACTATCCCAGACTGAACTTAAAGTTTATATACTTTGCTCTGCTTATAGATAAAAATAGGTCATCAATCATCCAAGGGCCATTTAAAACTTTAGTATGAATTAACGAAAAGACTGACATTAAAAACACACAGCCTAGGAAAAAATAAGGTATAAGGAAAAGCCAGAATCCAACGTTTACTGTTCATGAGAGATATCTGACTAGGCCAATAGGTAGACGATAGGTGGATGCCACTGAACCTACACGAGTCTTCTTGCTTCACCTGAAGATACTCAGAGAATGAACTTGTACTTAGTTAACATTTCCTCACTCATAGTAGGCTATCCAGGGATCAAATTTTCAACACCATCTTGATTTCTTTTGTCTCTCTTTTGAGGTGTAATCTAAAGATTGTACTACCTGGGCTGGCTCTGTGACAAAGTAGGCTAAGACTCCACCTGAAATGCTGGCTTCCCAAATGGGCACCAGTTCTCTCAGCTGCTCATCCTCCATTCCAGCTCTCTTCTCATGGTCTGTGAAAACAGTAGAAGATGGCCCAAGTGCTTGGGCCCCTGGACCCATGTGAGAAACTCATAAGAAGCTCCTGGCTCCTGGCTTCAGATTGGCCCAGCTCCAACCATTGCAGCCATTTGGGGAGTGAACCAGCAGATGGAAGACCTTATTATCTGTCTCTCTCTCACTCTGTCTGTGTCTCTACCTCTCAAATAAATAAAATCTTAAAAACTACTATACTGCTGTCTGGACTCAATAGGAGACCACCTCAAATACATGTCTCTCAGGAGGAAGCTGTGACCAAAGTTCCTCCACTACAATTATATAAGCCAGATTCAATTCCCAGCTCCAGTCACACTTGGTAGCTGTCTGACAGCTCTCTAAACATTTTTTTACACTTGATAGAATGTTTATTTTTAGAAACAAAGGGAAACATGAATAAATGCTACATGAATAAAATATAGACAAACATAATGAGTATTTGACTTGTACTTCCAGGAAATTTCACTATGATTCAGGGAAAACTGTACTATATTGTAGTTGATCACCATATAGAAATGTTATTTTTTCTGACATCTGATCATTGTTCTGTTAGGTTACAGTTGTCATCTGACTGGCATTTAGTTATTGCTCATCTAAAATGCACAATTTATATTGAAAGCCTAAAATGCAATTCTTTCTAATTTTCATAACTATGATAAAATATGCATTACTCTTTTCATACCAATTGCTTCCGACACTCAAAATAGCAATTTCTCATTTTAATGACAATCTAGATGTCAAAATAGTAAACACCCAACACGTAATTTGAAGCCTACACTAGATATTTTAGATTGTTGTGATAGAATGTGTTTTTTAACTCACATAATAGATAATGGGTATTATCACATATGCAGACCAGAAAATAACATTTGAAATTCCTTTGGTGAAAAATCAACATTATTGGTACATATAGGTGAAAAATATTTTCAAAGAATAAACCTGAGATTGCACATGATAAGGAAGTAAACATAAATGAATAATTTAGTGGTAAAATTCCAACTTTAGATATTAAAGATAGAAAAAGAGGATAATAGTATACGATTTAGTATCATAACCTTATATCACCTAAAATACATGACTGGATGATAAAATTATTGTATAGAAAGAAAACATTTAAATTATTTGTTGTAACTTTCTAATTATGACAGCTAATAAGTAACTACTAATTTATCTATTTTTTCAATATAAAGGTAATTTTTTCCTTGAAAACAAGTTTTACTATTAAGTCCCATAATACAACTCTTTGAGGACAGAGGTCCTGCATGGGAAGTTAGTGCACAGTGAGTATTATTGTTTATTTAACAATTAACACTATTATGTATGACATCAGTGATCACCTGAGGCTCTTGACAAGAGCTGCCTAGATATGGAAGCCTTTTGGATCTACAAAATCCTGCAGTATTTAGACAAAGAGGAAGCTTCTCCTCCCTTCAGAGGAAAGTACATCCTTCTTTGGTGGCCACTTCTTTCTACTGGGGTCTCGTCCACAGAGGTCCTTCATATAAAGCATTTTTTGCCACAGTGTCTTGGCTTTCCTTGCCTTCTGAGCTTTTCAGCCAAACCAGAATGCCTTAAGGGTTGATTCTGAGGTCAGAGTGCTACTGGGTTGATTGCCATTCTATATGTCTGCTGTATGGACTGCTTCCCATGTTGGATCATTCACTCCTTATATATATATATAAGGAGTCAAATATATATATTTGACAGCTAGAGTCATAGTGAGAGAGAGAGAGATAGAGAGAAAGGTCTTCCTTTCGTTGGTTCACTCCCCAAATGGCCGCCATGGCCAGAGCTATGCCAATCCGAAGCCAGGAGCCAGGAGCTTCCTCCTGGTCTCCCATGCTGGTGCAGGCACCCAAGCACTTGGACCATCCTCCACTGCCCTCCCGGGCCACAGCAGAGAGCTGGACTGGAAGAGGAGCAACCGGGACTAGAACTCAGTGCCCATATGGGATGCTGCAGGCAGAGGATTAACCTACTGTGTCAAGGCACCAGTCCCTCCTTTTTAATTCTATCTATTGTTATTACCAAACACCTAGTCCTATTTATATGATTGCTTTTTTAAAAGAGATTTATTTATTTATTTGAAAGTCAGGGTTACACAGAGAGAGAAGGAAAGGCAGATAGAGAGCGGTCTTCCATCCAGTGGTTCACTCTCCAATTGGCCTCAACAGCCAGAGATGTGCTGATCTGAATCCAGGAGCCAGGAGCTTCCTCCAGGTTTTCCACATAGATGCAGGAGCCCAAGGACTTGGGCCATCTTCTGCTGCTTTTCCAGGCCATAGCAGAGAGCTGTATCAGAAATAGGGCAGCCGAGACTTGAACCAGCACCCATATGGGATGCCAGCACTGCAGGTGACAGTCCCACCTATTGCACCATAGTGCCACCCCCATACGATTGCTTTAACACTTGATCATGTCTATATGAATATTTTGACACTTAATTCTATCCATGTAATTTCTATAGCATTTAGAATGTGATTTTTACCACCCAGCTTGAGGGGATTTGCGGTTCCATGGCAAGTTTTTAAGCTCTACCCTTAGAAGTGAATCCGTAAGAACACTATACTGTATCACATTTCAAACTTTATACATTTCACAATTACAACTTTAGGGTAATGGTGGTAACATCTTTTCTTAGGCTTTGTTGGCCTGGATCATTTGGTGGGTAAAAATTAGGCTTAAATTAACCTTAATTTTAAATTTTAATTAAGCTAGGGAAACAATGATGAGAAATGGCTTTGTAACATGCCAGACTTGTTTTGTAACTTGGTTCATTTACATGTCCAACTGTCTATAAGTAATAATGGGTCATAAAGTCTTATAGTCTAGGGCATATTTTACAAAATTAAGATATTGTAGTTTAAATCTGTAAAAATATTGTGTTTTACTGTAAGACAGTTTGAGCCCAGTAGTCCCTGAGATGAAATTAGAAATGCCTATTAAATCTATCTCTGAGTTATGTCACTGTTTTCTAGCTTGAGTTAAAATTAAAATTTTGAGAGCAAATAATATAATAGAAATAATGCAATAAAAATAACAAGATAAATACAAGAAAATGCCTGAGCATATAATAATGTAAAAATGAGCTGGAAATAAGCACTGACATTTGGCCCTATGGTTTATTTCACTTCTCAGTCTTCACAGTATGTCCTCAACTATAAAACACTAAGGAAGGCTCATGTGATATTACATTTAAGAATGTAATATTTAAGACATAAAAAGATGATAAGTACAATTTTATAATCCTTCATGTCATCATTAAGAAAGCAGTGAACAGATGAAAATAAACACAAATGGCATAAAATTTATTTGAAAAGCAGTAAATTTAAATGAAGCTTGTGAATGCAGATGTATTTACAACATTCTTTCAAGTTCAAGAAAATGCACAGCTTTATAGAAGTTCATGAAGAAGTAGAGGAGTTAAAATATTTTCAAGACACCTTTGAACAGAGGCATTATAGATAAAAGGATACTCCAAGATTTTATGCCCAAAATGCATTTTCTGAGATTTATTTATTTGAAAGTAAGAGATACAGAGAAAGAGGGAGAGACAGAAATCTTCCATTTGCTGGTTTACTCCACAAATGGCTGTGATGGGATTTGGCTGGACCAATCTGATGCCAGGAGCTTCTTCTGGGTCTCCTTTGTGGATGCACTTGGGCTCTCTTGCACTGCTTTTCCAGGAGCATGACCATGGAGTTGGATTGGAAGTAAAGCAGCTGGGACTTTAACTGGCACCCATTTGGGATATCTGGTCCATAGGCAGCAGCTTTACCCACCACACTAGAGTGCCAGCCACCAAAGTGCATTTTTTTAAAAGACAAATATAGCTTGATATTTCATTAGCATCATCTGAAGAACAGAAAAGGTGTCAGGTTTTAAAATGTAAAATAGTTTGTCATAATAGCACAACTGATTTAATAACTAACCACTGCTCAGATAAATGATTACTACAGCATGTAGCTCAGAGAATTATCTATTCTTATGCTAAAATATGGAGCATATAGAAAGGCATTCCTAAAAAGTTACACTTAATCCAATTATGCCCTAAAGAAATTAGTAATTTTATAAAAAGTTTATAATATTTATATGTATGTTTGGATTTATGCTAGAGTTTGAGAAGGCGACAGAGTCTTTAAGATTGTTTTTAATATTTAACATTGTTTAATATTTAATATTTACTGAAATATTATATAAGATGCCAACTTAATATTCTGTGATATATTTGAAGTGAACATCATTTGAGCAGGAGTCTGCAACATAGAATACATGTGTTTGAAGATTGAGGAATTAAGTATGAAGACTGAGGTTTTATGACTTTGAAGGGCATGCAGAATTTAAACTTGTTTTTATTTAAAAATGTAAGAAGCTGACTAAATACTGTGTGGTATATTAAAGTGAATCAACTTGAGCAAATATTTTTAAAAATTCATAAAAAGGTTAACCTCCCATAATCCCCTTACACTTGTTTGACAATAAACCTTATCAGAACTGGATAAACATTAATAAATTAATGATTGCAAAATAAAAATGAGCATAAATGGTTTTAGTTTATTTCCCACTGTAGTTCCTGGTATCCCCTCTTCTTTTTCATTTTCTTCTTCTGTTCCATTCTAATCAGTCAGCTGCAGGAAATGAGACACTGTCTTCCTGAAGCTGAGCTGGCTCATTCTTTCTTCCAGCGCAGCTGCATCAGTCAGCTAAGTCACCCCACTACAAGGGGACAAGCTGTTTCCTTGGGCTCTAAGTGGACCATGATTTAGCAGTAAGCCTTCAAACCTAGTGTTCTTTATGATGGTACTTTAAGCCCCAAGCAGCAAGAAGAAACCCAGCACTCACACTGACAGCAAGAGTGTCAGAGCATTGTAAGGCACTGCATCAGCCATGCCATGCTGTGCTGCCTAGCACTTAAGAAAGATAGAATAGAGCTTGACCCCCAGCACGAAGGCGTACAGGAACCAGAAGACCATGGTGTAGCTGCTGCTGGCCCTACACACCTTGACTCTGGTCCATGCTGCCAAGTAGCGCAACACCAGCAGGAAGCACTGGTATCCCACCAGCATGCATTTGTGCATAGCAATCTTGCTGCCCTCTGGTTCTGCTTCACCAGGTCCTCATCCATGATGGCCATACTTACCTCATGATGACCAACAGCATGGTCAGGCAAACGTGCTGCTGTTAGGGGTTGGCAGCACTGTAGTCAGCAGCCAGGACCATGGTCTAAGCATGTAGGGCCCACACAAAGTGGAAGGGTGCCCTGGGTGCCTGGTACATGGCAGCACTCAGGCTGTAAGCATGGAGCTGTGTGACCAGGTGCTAGATCTGTCCAGCTGCCCCTAGGGAAACAAAGCTCCCACCAGGCAAGCACAGAGCCTGGGGAAGAGTAGAAAAGACAAGTTCTGGCCAGGCATCCAACACCCAACTCCCATGAGGTGTCTCCTTCAGTAGGCACTATATCCATGTCAGGGGCCTGAAGTGCCCATCACAAACCACCACATGTGATGGGAAACTGGAGCCCAGCACAGAGCTTCCAGGAGGTATTGCAGGCCCACCCAAGGGACAGACATCCCCTTCTGGTCACCTCCAGGAAGAAAAGGGATCAGAAGTGGCTTCTCACCACCACCCACATCTCCCAAGCCCTGGAATTTGTTCCTCCTATGTCCGCATCACTGACCCTCCCTGGGCTGCTGGTAGAAGCTGAATTGCTATTGTTGGGGACCTCATCTGTCCTGGAGGAGACAGGTCTGCTCCCTCTGTTAAACCGAGAGCCCCAGAAGGACCAGTGTGGCATTCTGGAAGGGGATCTGGCTCCAGGAAGCTTTCCCATCTGGGATCAAGAGTCAGCCCACACTTCCCCAGCCCTGCCATACAACCCCAACCCTCCTCCCTCTCAATGCTTCTATACCCTCCCATAAGCCCAGTGTACACACCTATAAAGACATAAAAATTCACACCAGCAGTGGAAATGGAGCACTCAGTCTTTCCCTGGTGACACTGCAGTGGGACTCTGCACCATTTTCCTAGAGGTCCCCACAGCCACAGGTGAGCCCACTTGGGCAGTGCCATTATCTCCTATTGTGTGAGAGGTGAATGGATGTATAAGGAGAGAATCATGGGAAGACACAAGTTGTAAGCTGTTGGCCCTGTTATATTCACACCCCATGTCATGGCTGACAGAGTGGGAAAGTACATCTGAGGCACCTCACATCTGGTTGGATGTTAATCCAGCTCTATTAGGTGATCCTGAAATTTGCTCCAGAGTTGCTATCCAATACTAGGTTCTCAACTGCTGCCATTTCTGGGGGAAGGTGCAATCTATGTTTTTGTACAGCAGAAATGTGACTCTCCACTCTTTCAGTTAATTTTGTTGTGATCATTTTGCATTGGCTATTTTACCATGTTTCCACTTCTGTGTCCTGCTGTCCATGGAACAGGGTGCTAGGCAGTTCTTCCACATCTCCAAATTTCATACATCATCCTGAGTAGTGGGGCTATGTTCCCCCCAAGTGGTCTTGGGCATCTTCACATTATACCTCTTTCCCTGAATCTTGCTGTCTTTAGGAACACATTCCAGGGTCATCTCTAGGAATGGAGCTAGGGCCATAACTGGGTGTGCATTACATAAAGTAAGCAGTTATTATAGTGACTCAGAATTTACCTAATTTGAGAGCTTCATGTGATTAAACAGTGCTGCAGGATCCTATGTGCCCTAAAACACTGGTGATTCAAACCCTTGTTTAAACTTTCCTTTTTAAAACACCTAGAATGGGATGTTTTTCAAGGACTAATTGGAAAAACTACTGTAACAAAGAGAGGTGCTACCAATACTCATTTCACAAATAGATGTTACAGTATTCATATGAATCAATGTTCCTTTTTGAAATCTGCTTTGGTCATTGAGCATATTATTTGTCATAGGGCAGCTAGTGTCTTGCCTCTGGACAGAGTCATGTGCATGTTTTAAAAGTAACTTTTATTCAAACAACAATTATTTATTGAATGCCTGCTAAGTGTGTGGTACCATGAAAGGTACTGAGGGTTACAACAGTTAACCAGAAAGACATGTCCCTCTATGTCCTCATAGGACATAGAAGCCAGATATTATTACATTACAATAGTTTCCAAATTATATTGTATTTTTGTGATAAAATATTCTTTTAAAATTTATATTAATATAAAGAGAACATGTTTTTCATAGGTACAACTCTAAGGTGATAACCATATTTCTCTTCTTCCTTTTCTCCTTTCCTCAATCTCATGCCTTCCTTCCTTTCTTTATGAATGCTTTTTACTTTTATAAAAACTATAAATCCAATCCACTCTATAATCACAGGATTAACACACCACTACCAATAATACTCAACAAGTGAAAACTAGACAGACCACAGTTCCACAGGAGTATAAACAAGATCTAAAAACAATTAAATGGGACTGGCACCATGGCAAAGTGAGTGAAGCCATCCTCTCCAGTGCTGACAACCCATTTGAGCATCAGTTAGAGCCTCAGATGCTCCACTTGTGATCTAGCCCCCTGCTAATTAAACCTGAAAATCAGAGAAAGATGGCATAAGTACCTAGGCCCCTGCCAACTAAAAGTAGGCCCTGGCTCCTGGCTTTGTCCTGGACCAGCCCTTACCATCCTGGCAATTTTGGGAGTGAACCAGTGGATAGAAGACTCTCATCTCTCTTCTCTTTCTGTAACTTTGATTTTCAAATAAATAAATAAATCTTGAAAAAATAACTTTAAATTATCAAATATGAACAAATAAAACTCACAAAATAATCTAAATTTAGCTGCTAAAATTCATGTTTATTTTTAATGCTACCATCAAGTGAACATGCATTACTATTTCCTAAAATGCAACAAAATCATTAACATAAAATTTAACTTTGTGAATGTTTAGACTAAAAGTGTACCTTAAATTTATTAATAATAAATTAAGAGGCAGATGTCACTATTAGAAAATTTCTTCAATTTGAAGGATTTTGCTTCAGTATCCATAAATTAGACTCAGATTACATTTAAATACTTTCCTAAAGATTACACATCTGAGAGTAGGCAAATTTCAAATCATTAAAACTGCCCCCAATATGCTACTTTCCTAAAGACATATTTCAGAAAATCAGCTCCAAGAAATGAGCCCAATGTCTGAGCCACAGTAGGTTGACACACAGGCCACAGTGCCAGCATCTGTTATTGGTGCTAATTTGAGTTCTGGCTACCCAAATTCTGATCCAGCTCCTTGCTAATGTACCTGGGAAGGCAGTGGAATGTATCCAACATTTCTGAGCTCCTGCCAACCATGTGGGAGACCTGTATGAAGGAAATGGCTCCTGGCTTTGTCATGGCCCAATTCCAGCTATTTTGGCCTTTTGGTGAGTGAATAAGTGGATGTAAGTTCTATCTCTGTATCTTTTTCTCTCTCCCCTACCTCTCCTTTTTTTCCTTTTTCTTTCTGTATCTGTGTCTTTTAAACAAATAAACACAAATAAAAATAAAACACTAGAAAGAAAAAGAGTCCAGTTTTATTTGAATGGATCCTATTCCTGCCTGTCACCAAAGTGACCAGTGCTGAGGTTCTCTTCTCCCTCCCCAGCCTACTATGGAAGCATCTCACAAAGCAATAGATGTCTGCATCCCAGTGGTGTAGCCTTGCAGGATAGTCATAGTCTTAGAGATACCACCAAGGCATCCACAATACAGTAACTGCCACAGCTTCCCCCAAGTTATCCCTCGAAGTAAACACCAAGCACTTCATGATCACAGTGCACTTGCCTCTCTTCTGCTACTCCAGGCTTCTAGGAGTACTACTCTATGAGGTGAAAAGTCTTTGAGCTTAGTTGGTCACAAAGGAAATAAGCAAGCCAAGAAATTTCCTTTCCAACAACCAAAAGTGTACTTATTTAGGTTATCTAATACTTTTCTCAAGAAATTATCCCAACTGTGACTTTAAAAAATCATTACTGGTAAGTTGTTGTTATTCACAGATCCTGTGAATTGGGAATGTAGCAGAAGATTGAGTAGCTGTTCGGTGCAGGATCTCTTCTGATATTGACTGGAGATATAATCATCTGAGTGCTTGACTGAGGCTGATGGACTCACTTAAAACTCACTCACATGATTGACGAGTTGCCACTGCATTTTGGCTACAGCCCAATTTCTATACAACACATGCCTGTCCCCAGTGTTTCCTGAGTGTCCTTGCAGCATGGGAATTTTCCCCAGTGGAAAGGATCCAAGGCAGATGAGAATGGTCTCGTGGTCACATATCATCTCTTCCATGACATACTATTGTTTCTGCAGGGCTAAGCGGAATCTCATCTGGTGGCCTCTTAGCATCACCCATACAGGTTGTTGCATTCAACCCAGGCTCACAAAAATTTAGAGGAGCATAAGGGGAAAAACATGAGATCAAGAGACCAGTCCACTTCCCCAGGGCTGCCCCTGACACATCACGCCCTAAAATGCTGTTGCTATGACAACTCTCCAACCTTGAGGCCAATGCAACAGACTTTCACTGATTATAGGTCCCCACATATCCCTTGGCCTCAGCAGGCAATCCAGGTGCAGATTCAGTTCATGCATACTGCAGCTGGCCAGACAGAGGCAGGGCTAGCTCAAACCACTTCCTACTACTATCAATTCCTGGTGGGTCAATTGCTGCAGTCATCACAACAAGCCCACAACCCACAACATATTTTGTGCCCTCAGTGCCCAGCCTACCTTGTTGGCAAAGGTGTAATGAGTCTAGCCTCTGAAGCTTCTGCTGGATCATTTGACCGATGGGTTCTCGTGGTGTGGGGCTGCTTCTCCCAAAATGTTTTCTGTGGTGTTAAGATAGTTCCATGCCCATGTCTGGTCTTTGGAGATTTGGTGTTTTTTTTTTCCATTTATTAAACTTGTCGCCGATCAGGGAAAACAAATGATATTTGTCCCTTTGGGACTGGCTTAATTCACTCAGCATGATGTTTTCCAGATTGCTCCATCTTGTTGCAAATGACCGGGTTTCGTTGTTTCTTACTGCTGTATAGTATTCTATGGATTTGGTGTTTTTTTAGGAGCATGTACTCAGGAGGTTAGCAGCTGGGCACTTCTGAGCTGTGAAAAGCATTATTTATTTATTTAGCTTTTTAAGTAGGAATCTAAGTTTGAGCATGACCAAGGTCCCCTTCCTCAGTTTTCTCACCTTGCTGTACACTCATAATGTGAGTATTCACTTACAGCATGAATCTTCTATTTAAATGACACTTCAAGATTCTGTTCATTCAACAAGTCATTATCATCTGCCCTCTGATGTGGGCCTGTGAGAGAGCTGGTGGCAAGAGATGTTTACACTAAGAAGAAAAAAGAACCTTTCTATGAAAGAGCAAACCTCAGGGTAAATTATTCTGGCTACAAATGTGGGGAGCTCTCATAGTCCCTGCAGCCAGCCAAATTACAGAGATGAATTTCTCTTTCTTGGTTATGCCTCTCTGTAAAGATATGGGCACTAGGATAGAAGCTAGAGATCTCAGCTTTGCCCAAGTTAATGATGGGTTTAGCAGCCTCCCAGTCAGTCAGCATCCATGTTCTGTCTCCAGTTTCAGTTACCAAACATCTGCCCACCATATACTTATTTTCATTTCAGACAGTGGTGTCATTTCTGGGCTCTGCTACCTCTGAGGTCTGACCTTAAACCAATATTTCCTACCTGGCAATGGCATTGCATGCACAAATGATGTAGGTGATTCAATAATGCACCTATAGCTTTTTTCACATGGCTTTATAATTGTCTATGTCCTTATCATCTGTCCTCCAGGACTCTAAGTACCTTTAGGGTAAGCATTATATTCATATCATTCATATTGTATCAATGATGCCTAGGAGAGCACCAGGCATAAATGAGACAAGTCATACCTGTCTCCTTCTGTCCTCTGCTCCTCACCCCCACAGTGCTAGATGCTTTTGATTTCTCCACAGCTCCCTCTGCACAACTACCACCACCATGAGACCCCTACACACCATACTCCTCTATCTCCTCTAGCCCCATGTTCTCTCCAGTTCCAGTGGCTCCAAACAAAAACATATAGCAAGCAAATGAGGCTTAGTTGTACCAATGAAGCCAAGCTACTGTGCTCTATTATCACATTATCTATTATCACATGTGGATGTTGACCTTGATTGCTCTGATTGTGCTCAGTTCTTCACAATTGAGTTCTTAAAAACTGAGTGCATGGCCATCTCCCAGAAATGAAGATGTCTGCAGCCCTTTCTAGTAATTTTCTGCTCTCATATCTATTGCTTTCTTCTTCTCTATGTGCCCATCCACTCCTGCCAGATTTGTCAAGACAGAGTGACTTCATTTAAGAGCTGTGATGCTGAGTCAGTGCAGGATACTTCACTTGGATTTCATAATGCATATTTTGGCTATTCTGAAAAAATTTTTACTTCCTGCTTCATTATTCATTCAGCATTTGAGATTTGAGATTTAACTTTTTTATTTCATTTGTTCTTATATACACTGATTAGGTCTTCAAGTTTCTAAGTTACTATAACATAATGAGGGCCATTGTATATGGTAGCAATTAAAATTATTGCTTGCTGATTGACATAGAGCATATAGATAGCATGTACTCATGAGATTGTATCCTGGATTTGTGGGGACACCATTAGTTGGTTGGAGGAAGCATTTTATTACTGATGAACATTAATGTACTGACTACACCTTGTCTTATAAATAATGAAATCCAAATTCCTTCTGCCTTCATCTACCATAATAAAGCATTGAAATCCTGTTGATTAAACTTTTTAGATCTCACCTGTTGCCTCTTTATTCCCACTACCACAGTTCCTTGGTTCTGGTCCTACTAAATTACATTTAATAGACTTTTTAAAGCATTTTAAATGCAAATTTTTGTGTGATTTTTTAAAGATGTATTTATTTCTTTGAAACTCAGAGTTACACAGAGAGAAGACAGGCAGAGAGAGAGAGAGAGAGAGAGAGAGAGAGAGAGAGAGAGAGAGAAGGAGAGGTCTTTCATCCAATGGTTCATTCTCCAATTGGCTGCAACATCAGGAGCTGTGCTGACCCAAAGCCAGGAGCCAGGAGCTTCTTCTGTGTCTCCCACATAGATGCAGGGGCTGAAGGACTTGAGCCATCTTCTACTGCTTTCCCAGGCCATAGCAAAGAGCTGGATTGGAAGAGGAGCAGCCAGGACTAGAACCAGCACCCATATGGGATGCTAGCACTGCAGGTGTCAGCTTTACCTGTCATGCAACAGTGCTGGTCCCTAATAGACTTTTTGATTGACTTTTTTGCCTTTTGTCTTCTTTACCTTTGTAAAATGTTATCCATCTTTTTAAAAAGATTTAAAAATCAAACTATACATCCACAGAGTTTTTCATAATAGTTATTTTCCAATCTTAAAGAGAATAGAGAAATGAGGGAGCAAGTCCCAGATTGTTTGCTGACAATAGCAAGATCAAATGAAAACTTAGCAAGTGATTCTAACCATTTGATAACAACTTAGGAAAACATCTACCAGAAGGTCCAATGCCTTCTATAAATTTTAAGAATACATGTATTTGGAAACATCTCTTAAATATCTAACATGGTGTAGCTAGTTTAACTAGCAAACTCAAGCACAAACATATAAAAACAATTTTAGTTTTTAACCAACAGATTTAAAACATCTGATACAGAGATGCAGATCACATGAATCAAAATGTATCTGATTAATTTTGGCAGTTTAAATTTATGAACAATATTCTATCCATAAACCAATTAAAATAAAGCTCTTAATAAATTTTCCCATAGAGACATACAATATGTATACACATATAACCAACACACACGATGGAACAAAAAAGCAGTTTTAGTATTAGCCTTTAAAATCTTTAACTCCTTTTTGTAAAGTAACAATTGATTCAAATTACTTTCTGCTCTTAGTAACCTCAGCTAACCATACTTTCTCTCAGTTGGTACCTGTAATACATTATTGGCTCTATCCATTTACAGAACCATTCCAAAATACTGAATGCAATAGAAGTGGCTGGAAAAAGTCCATCAGAACCTATACAAAACTGGGGATAACAAAAGACTTTAAACAGCCACATTTAAACTTATTAACTCAACAAGAAGCACTTACTTTACACAGCATTTTGAAAGCATGTGTAGGATTTTACAAAGCATTTAACCCTTTTATGCCTTTAGAGACCTTTTTTTTTTAGATAACCATCCTGTGTAGTAATACAAGATCATTAGACTTTTTAACTTTTAGACATTCATAGCAGTAGTATTTTATATTATTAAAACTTAAAATTTGGCTGGTGCCATGGCTCAATAGGCTAATCCTCCACCTGCGGCTCTGGCACCCCAGGTTCTAGTCACAGTTGGGATGCTGGTTCTGTCCCAGTTGCTCCTCTTGCAGTCCAGCTCTCTGCTATGACCCAGGAGTGCAGTGGAGGATGGCCCAGGCTCTTGGGCCCTGCACCCACATGGGAGACCATAAGGAAGCACCTGTCTCCTGGCTTTGGATCAGCACAGTGCGCTGGCTGCAATGCGCTATTCGTAGCAGCCACTTGGGGGGTGAACCAATGGAAAAAGGAAGACATTTCTCTCTGTCTCTCTCTCTCTCTCACTGTCTAACTCTGCCTGTCAAAAAAAAGGCTTAAAATTTATTACCACTTTACATCTTGACTGTACTTCTAATATAATTCAAATAGCCTGATTAGTTGGTATCTCTACAAGATGAGAGACATATGTCCTTCGACAATTTGCAAGGGCCAATCTGTATATTGTTGAAGTCCAAATGTTTGAAATTCTCATTTTTTTTAATGACTTTCAAGGACGCCAAGAAGGCTCAAAATCCAAAATATCTGGTTGAAATAAGATTTTTTAACATAATATAGACCACATCTTATCATTTTTACAAGGTGATTATTTAAATGCCTGAAAATAAGCACATATGTAAATAACCCATAGCTCTTAATAAAAAAAACTTAGCTGTTTTAGAACAATTAGAATTTAACAGAGACATCAAGAGAACATAATGAATTACTTTAACTCATTGCTTTAACAGAGGATCAGATTTTGATTTTATGTCAAAGAAAAATAGACTGATAGTTTTGTAACCAAAAATTTCTTTTTTTCATAACAATCTGTGACTTCCTCACACCTTCTGTAACTTACTCAAAACTTTCTTTCTCATTCTAGAGTAAACTAGCCATCAGGATGAAGTCATTCTTAAAAACCATGTCCTTTATTTAAAAAAAACTCTTTTCTTCTTAACTTTCCTTATCAAATGCATATTTTTATACTTGTGATGTTTTTCATCTGCCAATTATCTTGATTTACATTTTGAAATAACCTGTTAAATATCTCCAAATGAAGACAACATTTCTAAACAAGGCAACACATTAAATTCAGCCTAAATCTTCCAATAGTGGTAGGCATCCCACACCTGGGTGAAAACTAAATCAGCAAAACCCTGGTGACTTTTCTGGCTTTTTCTGTTCTGGTGTGGAAGGACTCCACCCAGCCTGAGTAGTACAAACAGAAACAACAGGTATCCTTAGCCTCTGCTGGGTAGTAACTTAGCAAAGTCTATCTCTAGGCCTCCAAACAGGCTTTCCTCTGTTCTTCATATTCCTGGCAGCTGGGAGAGCCCCTGTTTGGCATTGCTGCAGGCACAAGTATAGCATCTCCGAGTTACATTTCTGTAAAGCATGGGGAGTTCAGTCACATAATAATACCAGTTGACCAGGGCTTCTAAGCTGTTTTCTTCTGTGTTTCCATGAAGCTGATGAAGCAGAGAGTAGGCCAGGTAATCTGGGACAAAATGCACTTGTCAGGAAAAGGCCAACATCCATCCTGGCAGTGAGTAACAGCAACCGCTTCCAGCTCCCAGGCTGCTTCCAGGAGCCTTAGGATCTCAGTTCAGTTTTTAATGGCCTTTCCCCATCTGGTAGAGGAGGGGCCTCTGGCCTCCAAGGAAGGAAATGGTGAGGTGACAGTAGTGGGGCCTCTTCTGGCTCCCCCTGGAGAATGGGTGGAGAGTCTGTGGAAGTCCTTGTGGGCCCTTGAGCTCTAGACTCAGGGCTGAGTCCTAGTCACAAGAAGTTTGCTCTGTTCCTGTCTGTTAGCGCAGTACCATATCCATGGAGGTTGAGTTAATGTAATTTGTAACCAAGAACTTATATAGGAACTCATCTGGGTGCTCTGCTTATCTGGTTATCACCAGGTATACTTTCAGTGACCTTCGGAGTTGCTGTGCTGGGCTCCAGTACCCTGGCAGCCCAGCAGAGCTGCAGCATCAAGGACCTGGGCATTTCCCCTCTGATGGGCCAGCAGGTAGCTCAGGCTCCCTGGTGAGTGGGAGGGGCAGTGAGCATCACAGGCATCTGGCCTCCCTCCACAAGGCCTGGCACAGAGTGCATTGGACCCCCAGGCCATTCATCCAATTTGTTGGGCCCAGCGGTCCATAGCCATTCTCTCCTCTGCACCTTGCACAGGTTTCTCTGAAGAGCCGCAGCTGCAGCAGTGGCAATGACAATGATGACTCTGATCTCATCTTAGATGCAAAGTGGCCTCTGACAGTTATTTTACATTAAAGCTTGGCCCTTTACTTTATAGACCCTTTTTAAAAATTAAACCAAAAGTTTTTAACTTTGTAAGATCCATCTTAGAGGCCATAATAAAGCTCTGATTACCCATTGTTGCCTTGTTGGATCTGCTAAGCCCAGCAACAAAACAAGCCTGGCAGATTACACAGCAAAAACATTTTCTTTAAAGCAGTGGCCCTTTTGGTTTTAAATTTAAATTTCTTTAAACTTCATGTCTAGTTACATTTTACCATATTATCACAAAAGCCATAACTCTAGCAATTTTATGTATGAGACTATTATTTATCATGTATGTCTCCCTAGACTTTTAGTTGAATTTGAGCCTAGTCTTTTACCAAAAATGTGTCCCAGACTGCACCCAGTCAACAGGCAAGTACCTGGTACCGTCTCTGAAACATAGTTGTTCCTGCAGATGCAAGCTGGGTCCCAGGAGTGACTGTGGGCCAGGGGGCTGGGGTGTCATAGGTGAAAAGCTCACCAGAGATTGTTAACTTGATTTAGGAGACCTTTAAGTTATCATTGCCCCATGCCAACAGGCAGCTGACCTTTTATCCCTCCACTTCCAGCAAAGGGGTGGAGTTAACATGCCACAAAACAGAGTTAAAAGTCTAAAATGTCTTTTTACTTAGAACAGTTTTATGCTTGCAACTCTTTTAAAGTTTTTAATCATACAGTCTAGAAAAGTTGGTTTTGAATGGAATTTTCCCATAATGTGTCCCCCTTGGTAGCACAAAACAAGAGACAAAGACCTCCGGAACAGGCACTGCTCCAGACTGTGATCGCTTTGCCTGCCCGCCTGGCTGCTCTCCTTGCAGAGAACACGCAGCCGCAGGGCCATGGAGCCACAGAGACATTCACACCACATATGTACTCTCTTCCATCATAGACACCAGACAGGTACCTCATTGCGGGGGGCAACAGAAGCTTCCCCTTCCACACAAAGGTGGGCCTGAGTACAGAGCACCCCAGGGAGACTTACCGGGTCCTGAAGTCCAGGAAATCTTTCCACTTGTCCCATTTTTGTTGACCATATGGAGTCAGACTGGGGGGGAATGGGTATGGCTCAGGGAATTAGGACCCTGAGGAATGAGTCAGAAGGCACGCCTTCTCTTCCTCCACCTGCCATTCCTGGGCCCCAGCTGAGTCCTGTAGGTTGAGGCTCAAAGGCCCCGCTTTGTTTGAACACACAGGAGTTTCCCAGCACTTGCTAACGGCACAGTAGGAGTTTCCCTGCTGCCTGTGAAGGGATCTCCAAGGAGCCCCCAAGATGTTATGCCCAGTTCAATTGTCCCCAAAGACCACCTAGGAGCTGATACCACTGTGAAACACATGAGCGTTTTATTACAGGTCCAGGCCTGGGCTCTCAACTATCACTGACACAGCGGATTTGAATTGAGAGCCCCAACTCTCCAATTAACAGGGGTTTTATAGGGTTTTTAGAGACATTCTATACATTATAGTACCATTTAGCAAATCATCTCATCCCAAGGGAAATTCAAAAGACATCTCTTAGAACTGGTTAGTGTATCCAATGGCGGGAATGGACCTAGTAAAGGTGGTTGGATGGTTTTGGGGCTGATGTCTTTTAAATTGATTGGCTAAAGTATAGGGTCAGAGCTGCTGGGGTGTAGTGCCAAACTGCAGGGTCTTGGGAAGTTATCATTCACCTTAATTGCCTTGAGAAGACACCAGGAACTCTAGGTATTTCTCTGTTATCTGCTAATTGGCTGTTACTGGGAGAGTTTACTGCAAGGGAAATTCATTTATTTATATTTAGGCACTTCTGGCTCAGGGTTCAGGGCCCAGTCAGGCCTGAGTTACAAGATGGAGGCCTATTTTAAAATAGTTGCACCTTGATCCATGCTCAGGTCAAGCAGCAAGATTTTTCTGGAAAAAGACAAGAGTTTATGAAGGAGCCAGGATTTGGGGATCAATTAGCAGCAATCGGTAACCACTCTTAAGGTATTGGTTCAGGAAAGGAAAAACACCAATTTGAGATTTGGGGATGGGATGTAAACAGAATCAACTGTCCTTTGGTTTCCAGTCTGTCTCCACCCCAGACTGAAGTCCTTGGGATGGGGCAAGTGGTCTCTAGGAATACCCTATCCTGGACTCCATTTCCCAGAGTCCCCGGTGTCCTTACGTATTCTGTGCTCCAAATGCCTGCGTAGGTGAATGTGGCAGAAGGCGTGTGCGCCTGCGCGTCACTGCCTATGTTACCTGGAATTGGGAACTGAGCAAGTTCACTCAGTGAGCGGCTGCGCTGCTTTCTCCTGCATTCTCCGGGTCTCTTGCTCTGGAAGTGCAATCCCAGGCAGCCTGCAGCCTGCCACCCTCCGCTACTCCGCCTCAGGATCTACCGCCTGTAGGTCCCAGGTGCCAGGGACTTTTCCTGCCCCACACTCCCTGCTGTGCTCCCTGTCTGTCCTGAAGAAAGGGGACTGCGCCTGGGACTTTTCTTTGTAAGTATGGATAACAGAAAGGGGGCACGGATGCATCTGTGGGAAAGGGGTGGATGCGAGGGCGGCCGGTGGATCCCAGACGCTGTTCGCTTGCTTCCCAGGGATCCTGGAGGCTTCCCTGGGCACGGTAGGGGCTGGGACCCGAGCTGTTGCCCCACCCCCGCCGCCGCCGCCTCCGCTTCCCCGCCTCCCAGCGCCCGACCAGCCCCGCGTGCTATCTTGCTCAAACTTTCCTTAATGTGCCTTATGTAGTGGTTACTAGAGAGGGGGCACTGCATGGGAGAGCATTACAGGCAGGGCAAGCAGAGGGACAGCCAAGGAAGGCAGTGAGCCTCTCATTCACTATATTTCAATAAGCCTGATTCACAGGGAGGGTACGTCTCAAAATTCCATCTGGCTAGGCCTCCCGCTATTTCCCGTGGTTGTTCCAGTGGGGCGGGGCTCGGTGGCCTTAGGCGAGGGGCCAAGGGCTGCAGGGGGTTGGGGGACGAGGCTCAGATTAGGATCTGCTCCTTGGACCCCACCCTGCACCTCATTGGCCCAGAGGTTGGGGTCCCGGTGGACACACCTGACAGCTGGGGTCCTGCTTACCTAGCTGACATTTTCTAGGCAGTGCCGCTTGATGGGTATGTGGTAGTTCTGTGGTTTGATTTCTGTTCCGTATTTGGTTAACTTATCGATTTGGAGTGTGTGTCAAGGAAACCTAGCTGATGATTTATTTATTTGGCTGCTTTTTAGTTTCTATCTTCATCCTTCTCTCTTCTGTTAGCAAGGATGTCAACTCTTCTTACCTACCACTGATCTCTTTGCAAAGTGAGAAGTGAACCGAAGTTAATGCAAGTCTATGGTGTGGGTCAGTAACTGGAGCTATTTTAATCTGGGTTTGGATGAAGTGGAGAACTCTATAAACATACATACAGAAAAGTAACACTTTTTCTCTGCCCGGTTCCTTACAGTCACCCAATGCTCCACCAAGTTATTTAAAGATTTATGTATTTTACTTGAGAGGCAGAGTTGCAGACAGAGAGAGGGAGATACAGAGAGAGAGGTCTTCCATTCTGTGGTTCACTCTCCCAATGGCAGCAATAGCTGGAGCTGAGCTAATCTGAAGCTAGGAGCTAGGAGCTCCCTCTGGATCTCCCACATGGGTTCAGGGACCCAAGCAGTTGGGCCATCTTCTACTAAGCTGGATCACAAGAGGAGCAGCTGGGACTAGAACTGGTGCCCATATGGGATGCTGATGCTGCAGGAAAAGGCTTAGCCCATTACACCAAAGCACCAGCCCCCAAGATGATAATCTTACAGACCATACTATTTTAATTAAGAAGTCCAGTTACTTTGCTTATTTTATGTTTAGTGTTTAAGTCCATGACATTTTTATATGGAAGGATGTTAGTTATAGATTTTCATAATGACTATGGTTTGTGACAGCCACTATACAAGTTGTCAATGTGAGGAGGGGTAAGAAAGAAGAGGGAAAAGAAAAAGTGCCCCATCCCCCATACAGAGTTGCCCACATAGTGTAGATATGGCCTTGAGAACTATTGCTGACTGTCTTTGAGTATAATGAAGTTTTCACAAGAATATATTGTTTAAGTGACTCAAGTGTTCTGTTAGTCACCGATTACTAATTTATGAATCTCATTTAGCATAATGAGGTCATCTAGGAAGTAAAAATAGAAACTGAATCCTGGACCGAGGGATCCAGGATTAGTGTTAGTGTGACAGCTTATCTCCTCTCAACCTCAATGTGTTGTTTGTGACCTTTTCTCCAGTGCACTTCCTATCACAGTGCTTGTGAATGGACAAGCAGTTTTGTGTTTCTGCTGGGAAGAGCTGCTTCACACTCATGAAACAACTGTAAGACCACTTTCTGAGCAACCATATGCCCATTAATATGACTTGGGGTCAGCCAAGAACAGGACTCATAGACTTGTCAGGCTAACTGGCTGTCCTTGGCACATCATTCCTTGCACTGCTCTAAGTTTCTGGCATGTTATTTAAAATTTGTAAGAGATATGTTTCATATGAGATACCTAAGCTGGTAATGTAGCAGCCATGTGAGGAAGCATTCTGGTGATGTCCATTCATCTAACCATTTATGGCAGTCATTGATGTCTACCACAAGTTAGGAGAAAGAAATCCTCTCTGAATTACATTAAGCCAGAAGGATTCATATACAGTTTATCAAAGGTTTCTTTGTATGAGGGAATAGCCAAAATATTACATTGTATAGGTTTTTTTTAAGATTTGCTTTATTTACTTCAAAGGCAGAGTTACAGAGAGAGAGAGAAGTCTTCCACCCATTGGTTCACTGTCCAAATGGCTGCAACAGTTGGGATTGGGCCAGGCTGAAGCCAAGAGTCAGGAGCTAGGAACTTCTTCCTAGTCTCCCACTTGGGTACAGGGGCCCAAGCACTTGGATGAAGCACTTGCTTTCTCAGGTGCATTAGCTGTGAGCTGGATTGGAAATAGGGCAGCTAGGTCTTGAACCAGCACCCATGTGGGATGTCAGCACTGCAGGAGGCTGCTTAACTCACTATGCCAGCCCCAGGTGGGTTTTTTCAAAGGGGAGGATACATTTTTTTTCTGATATGACTCTCAATATAAATATTTTAATTTGTAGTAGATGATAGTTTTTGATTATAATTTGAGTGTCATTAAATTTCTATTAGTGTATATTTTTGAAGTTGATGAGCCCTAGTATTTATCTTATGCTATCATTGCTTTGATAAATAAACTTTCTCCTATTTCTCATTTAAACTACTTTTTAAAAAAACATTTACATTGTGTATTTGAATGCCAGAGTGATAGAAAGAGAGGGAGAGAGAGGTCTGTTTCACCCCCGAAATGGCTGCAGTGGCCAGGGTAGGGCCAGACTGAAGCCAGAAGCCTAGAACTCCATTTGAGACTTCCATGTGGGTGGCAGGGGTCCAAGTGCTGGGCCATCTTCTGCTGCCTTTCTCAGGAATATTAATAGGGAACTGGATTGGAAATGGAGCAGCTGAGTCTTGAACTGGTACTCATATGGGATGCTGGCATTGTTGGCAGTAGCTTAACCCAGTATGCTACAATGCTAGCCCATCAATAGACATTTTTAAAATATATATTTATTTATATGAAAGAATTATACAGAGAGAGAAGGAGAGGCAGAGAGACAGAAGTCTTCCACCCGCCAGTTCACTCCCCACTTGGCCACAATGGCTGGAGCTGCACCGATCCGAAGCTAGGAGCTAGGAACTTCTTCTGGGTCTCCCATGTGGGTACAGGGGCCCAAGGACTTGGGCCATCTTCTACTGCTTTTGTAGGCCATAGCAGAGAGCTGGATTGGAAGTGGAGCAACCAGGTCTCAAAGCAGCATCCATATGGGATGCTGGCACTGTAGGTGGTGGCTTTACCCTCTAGGCCATAGCATAGGCCCCCTAAAGTAGACTTTTGAAGTGAAATAAGTGGCTATGAAAATGTACAAACTAAAGTTAAACAAGGGAAATAGAAAGAAGCTTCTGACTACAGTTGGTTCTAGAGACTATTGGACATCAGCTCTGACTGGGCCAATAAGCAAAGCAAAAAAGTCAGAGCTTTAGTTAACATTTTGCTCTAAATCAGAAGTAGGGAATATCCATACTGTGGGCCATTATAAGGTTCATGAAATCATTTGTTCTGGCCCTGCCAAGGCAACTTCAGGTGGGAATGGATAATCAATCTACAGTATGCTAATTTTTCAGTTGATAATTTTATATGGTCCATGAATGATATAAATATATGAACGGTCTTGGAATAAAAAAAATTCCCACTTCTGCAAAATGTTAATGGCAAATTCAATGCACTTTACACTCCTTTTTGTGACATGTTATGTAAATTTATAACTCTTTTTCTTTGATGAATTCATTTCTTCTTTATTTATTGAAGAGACTCAGAGAATCCCTGCCCGCTGATTAATTTACCCAAATACCCACAGATACCATGGTGAGGACCATGGCAAAAGCTGGTTGCTGAGAGCTCCATCCTGGTTTTCCATGTGAGTTTCATGAACCAAATCACTTAAGCAATCACCACTGCTTCCCACAGTCTGCTTTAAAATGAAGATGGATTCAGGAGCCATATCCATATCCAGCAATTGAACTCAGATACTCAAGTAAAAAAGACACAAGATTTTTTTCAATTTTTAAAAAAGATTTATTTATTTATTTGAAAGTCAGAGTTACACAGAGAGGAGAGGCAAAGAGAGAGAGAGAGAGAGAGAGAGAGAGATCTTCCATTCGATGGTCTGCTCTCCAATTGGCTGCAATGGCTGGAGCTGCGCCGATCCAATGCCAAGAGCCAGGAGCTTCTCCCTAGTCTCCCACATGGGTGCAGGGGCCCAAGGACTTGGGCCACCTTCTGTTGCTTTCCAAGGCCATACCAGAGAGCTGGGTTATAAGTGGAACAGGCGGTTCTTGAATCGGCACCCATATTGGATGCCAGTGCTTCAGGCCAAGGCCTATAAATTATATGAAATTTCCAAGGGGTATATAAATACTGAGTGACTTGTTGAAGCACCAGGGAGGTGAATTCAGGCCCCTTGTCTGATTGGAGGGAGGAGGAGAAGCCACATGATGATAGCAGTGATAGCAATATTAGCAATGAATAGACCAGTATATGGATCCATCTGATTTCCAGTTTCTCCACAGTGGAATTTTGAAAATACTAGTTTAATATGGTTTTAAATCATATATGGTTTGATCAGAAAATTAAAGTGGAAGGCCACCTTGATTTTTTGTTTATTAAGCAGTGTATTTCATTAATCACTGAGAGTGCTAGAGGATATTTTTCCCAACTATTTCTTACGCTGTTATACATGGCAGTGTTTTACTATTTTCATTTTCTAGTAGTTCATTATTAGTATGCACAAATGCTTTTGCTTTTTAAAGTTTCATTTCAACAATTTTGATTAATGTGTACTAGTCATACATTATTATACAATATAGTGCAATATTTGAACACATATACACAGTAGAAACTGATTAAGCTAGGTAACTAGTTTTCCATTTCCTCTTCATAATTTGAGCCTACCAGCTCCTCTCCTCCAGTTCTTTACATAGTATCTAGTATGGTGCACTCTAGTCACCAAACTATATTATGGAAGACCATAAGTTACTTCTGCCTCCCTGTGCTTTGCTACCTATTAGCCAATACCCCTCTCTCCCTAGCTGCCACCCTTCTCAGCCTCTAATCATCACAATTCAGACCCATTTTTTGTCACTTCAACATATGACAAGGAATGTGTGACATTTGTGTTTCTCTGTCTGGCTTATCTCAATTAATTTAATTATCTCTTTATGTCTTAAAAGATATAAAAATATTTTATTTTTTGTGTCCAAATGATGTTCCCTTCCCAACTGTTTCATTGATTGACAGCAAGATTGGTTCCAAATCATAGCTGCTGTGAACTGTGTTGCAATGATTGTAGGAAAATTGCTGTTTCCTTGATATTCTTATTTCATTTCCTTTTACTGTATAGCCAGCAGTAAGATAACTATGTCATGTAGATTAATTTTTATTTTCTGAGTAATGACCATACTGTTCTCCATAACTCCTGTACTAATTTACATTTTTACCAGTAGTAGATGAGGGTTTTCTTTTCCCACATCCTCTCTAGCATTTATTTTCTTTTTTATATTCTTGGAATAAAATGTTATAATATTGTGGATTTTTTTCTATTTATTTATTTTTTATTAAGTATTTCATTATTTATTTGAAAGAGTTAAATATAGAGAGGGAAAGGCAGAGAGATCTCTCATCTGCTAGTGTACTCCACAAAGAGTTGCAACTACTGGGGCTGGGCCAGGCTCAAGTCAGAAACTTCATCTGGGTTTCCCACAGGGGCCCAAGTCCTTGGACCATCTTCTACTGCTTTCCCAGGTGCATTAGCAGATGTCTGAGTGGAAAGTGGAGTAGCCCAGAGTCAAATTGGCACTCCCATGGGATGCTGGCCTCACAATTGGCAGTTTACTCACTATGCCACAATGCCAGCCCCTCTCCCTATCATTTTAGTCCTCAAAAAAATTCATTAATGTCAGCACTCACCCTATTTCCTTTTCTCTGTTATTCAATTTATTGAAGTCTTATTTTTATTTCCACTATTCCTAATATTGCTCTTCCCAAGGTCATTAGTGACTACTGTGTTGGTTAAATGCAATATTTGTTTTTAATTCCTCATTTACAGAGTGCACTTTGAAAAGTTCTACTGTGTGCCAAACCCTCTTCTAGGTGCAGAATATAGGCTCTTTTTCTCTTAAGGGTTAATATGACAACATGCTAAAAAGAAAACATAAATTACACTGTCATTGAGAATAAATTGTGTTATGAAAATGAAGCATAGTAATGGCATAAATAACTAATCAGAACAAAGAATGGGTTTAGAAGGCATCATCTGACACATTTCCTAGCTCCCTCTTCAAACACTGACTCCCTCAGCATACATCGTATCTCATCTCCTTCGATTTCCTCTGCACTTCTGATTACTGCTTTGGTTTATTTGCAGTCTCATCTGCTTAAAATCAAATATTGATATTGCTCCAATGTTTACCATCGCAGTGGTTGTCTACACACTTTACAAATACATGTGGTGCTTGGCTAAACTTGTCTACTCCTCATTACTTCATACTTTATGTTATATTAAATAAATTTACATTTCCCCTGACCGTAGAACTCATTCATATATGAACTATGAGCTTCACAGTTCCTCAAAGTCAATATGAACAAAAGTAAAAGTAAAACTTGCTTCCCCTTTGGTAAATCTTATTTTAGAATATGTCACCAACATTCAACTTTCTATAAATGTAAATATTTGGGGATAATCAATTCTTTCCCTTTTTTGTTCACTTATTTATGACTGGATGATTGTATTCCTTAGCTGTTTTTCAAATCTCTTCATTCCACCTGCTACCTCCTTGGTCCCACCTTACTTATACCTGCTGTCTCCTACATAAATAAAATTACAATAGTTATGTAAGATGGTTCCCACTCTTGCTCTCAACTTCAGTCCATTCCCAAGCAGAAAACTAAACACAATAGCTGTCACCTATTTCTCTTTCATATCTTCATCTAAACCACATGACTCTTCCACATCTCACTTCTGCCTACTTCTCCATCTTCATCTTTGTGTCAGTGGCCCCTGACCCCAACTCTGCTTTTATCACTGTGAACTTTTGCTCAGTTCCTGCTATTTGCCTTGCTCTTAATATACTGCTTGACATATGAAAACCATGGCTCATGAAAACTACATGCTGCATAAATGAGTGAATCTTTTGAGGATCACAATTTCTTGGAGGCATGTAATAAGGAATAAAACAAAAAATATCCTTGGTATACAGCAGGTATACTATTTTTGTAAGCCACAGAGAAGAGACTAAATAGAAGTTCAGCAGAAGGAAAGTAGCGTGATACAAAAGTTTGTGGCAAGGCTAACAGGCACTGGTCAAGAATCTAACAAATCCAGCTCCCTCGGCCCGACTTGCGGTTTCCTCCGACGGCCCTGGCACCGAGCCCGCGGCCGCTAGAAGCCCATGGTCCGGGCGTTAGCAGTTCGTCCACCCGCCAGGTCCCCTTCCACAGCGCTTCCTCTCCGCGGCGTCTGAGGCGGCCGCTGTGGCTCCCTGACGGGACCTGACGGGACCTGACGGGACCTGACGGGCCGGGCTCGCGCGTGTTGCTGGTAACAGGCCTTCCGCGGCGGTGGCGGCGGCGGCTTGTCTTCCCTCCAGACTCCGGTGTCCAGCCCGAGGACCGGGCCGGGCCGCGGTGGGCCTGTGCGGTGGCCCTACAGCAGCTGCCCTCGCTGGGGGAGCGGCGGTGTCTTCGAGGAAACCAGAAGCCCGTGGTGACCCCTGGCGACCCGGTTTGTGTTCCGTCGGTTCCCAAACACTGGGAAGCTCAGCGGCCCTGGGGGTGGCCCTGCTCTGCCTGGCTGCGGGGCAGAGAATAATCTAACAAATCCATTAGGAAAAGAGTAAAATTTTCTTCACCTCCTTCAATCATAGAAATTATTTCAATCTAAGATAATGAGACAACTTTCCAATTCTTATATATAATTTTTTCATCATTGTTTGGTGGTTTTATTGTAGAAGGCTTTCATATCCTGGATTAAATTTATTGCATGGTATTTTTTTTGTGACAATTGTAAATATGTTTGCTCTTAAAATTTATTTCCCACTAAGTTTGCTATTATATACCAAAGTGCTACTGAATTCATTTTGTATTGTCAATTTTATTAAATTTATTTATCAGTTCCAGAATTCTCTTGATGATGTTCCTAGATTTATTTCCATATGGAACCATGTTATCTGCAAACATAAATATAAATTTAAATTCTTTCCCATTTGAATAGATATTATTTCTTCTCTTTTTCAATTGTATTCATGTGAATCATTTCCTGTTTCTCTTAATTTAGCTAGAAAATTATTTTTTTTCAAAGAACCAGCTCTTCATTTTCTTTAAAGACTGATTTATTAATTTTAAAGGCAGACTTACAGAGAAGTAGAGGCAGAGAGAGAGAGTCTTCTATCTACTGGTTCACTCCCCAAGTGGCCACAATGGCCAGAGCTGCACTCATCCAAAGCCAGGAGCCAGGAGCTTCTTCCAGGTCTCACATGTGGGTTGAGGGGCCCAAGGACTTAGGCCATCTTCTACTGCTTTCCCAGGCCATAGCAGAGAGCTGGATCAGAAGTAGAGCAGCCAGGACTTGCACTGGTTCCCATATTGGATGCCAACACTACAGGCAGTGGCTTTATCTGCTATGCCACAATGCTGGTCCCTCTTCATTTTATTTATTTTTAGTATTGCTTAAGATTCTTCCTTATTTATTTCTGCTTTGATCTTTATTATTTACTTTTTTACTACCCTTGGGTTTGACTCATTCTTGTTTTTTCTGGTTCCCTGAGAAGGCTAGTAGGTTACTTATCTGATATCTTTATTGTGTTTCTAGATGTTTGGCCAACTGAAGTCATAGTTTTGATTTTTATGTTTCCCTGATAACTGTGGGAACCTTCTAGGTGACTGCAGAGAATGCCTGCAGAAATGAGGCTGTATTAGGTTGCTAACAAAATGCCACATATAGTGTGATTTTAATCAGAGAAATTTACTTCTCAGAGTTGTGGAAATTGAAAACACAGATCAAAGTCATAACAAGCTTGATTTTTTTCTAGAATCCTTTCTCCCAATGGACTTCACACATATGATATTATTTGATCTGCTCAAAAGAAATTTCTCCAGGTAGAGTCAGATTGGCAGTTAGCACTTAAAGGTATGAGTTTTAGGGAGGCACATTTCAGTCCATAACATTTGAAGGGGCTACATGGTTGGACTCAAAGACAGCCATCTCTGAGGAGGATAGAGATTTTGAAATGAGTGTTAGGATTCTTACAGTATTACTTTCAGTACTAACTCCATTGAAAGTTGTGCATGCATGCACAAACACAGAAACAAAAATACTTGTACATATAAACATACTACAGTGGAAATGCCTAATGGCTGCTACCTATGTGTAACATCAATACAATAACCATAAGGTGGCAAATTAGCAAACCATTAAAAAGAGTATTGGAAAGAATGACGAAAAAATCTGCCACTACAAAAATTTGTATATATATATATATATATGATATTCAATATTTATAGTTGCTAAAAGATAAATACTGATGTGTGGGAAATAAAACCTAAATCTTACCTTTCAATATTACAGACTATGCTACATGAAGAATGTCTTCCAAAAACCATTCATTGGGTTAATGCCCTGGCATAGTATGTTAGGTCTTCAATTGCAGTACCAGAATCCCATATGGGTGCCAATTCAAGTGCCTGCTGCTGCACTTCCAGTTCTGCTCTTGGTAATGGCCAAGAAAGCAGTGAAAGATGGCCCAAATACTAGGGCCCCTGCAACCATGTGGCAGGCTCAGAGGAAGCTCCTAGCTACTGGCTTTGGATCATTCCAGCTCCAGCCATTGTGGCCATTTGGGGAGTAAACCAGTGGTTAGAAAACCCCTCTTTCTGTCCCTCCTTCTTTATGTCCATAGCTGCTTCTCAAATAAAAAATGAGTCTTTATAAAATATTGAAAAACCTTCACATTTTAAATTTCTGTTACTCAAAGCTAGCACAGGACTACATTATAATACATAGGAAAGATAGATTCTGAAAATCATAAATGCAATGCATTGTAGCAAAATTTTCACAAATACTTCTGATTTTCTCAGTACTAGATACTAAATTAATGACATAGTGAGTCATTGTGGGTTTTTCAGCTCTTTGACAACCACTTGTAGTACTTCACAGCTTTTCCCAATTTATCACTGTGTGTTTTTCAAAACATGCACTGAATTTCACCAGTTTAGTGACATGAAATTGCATTTTAGTGGCACATGTAAAAAACATCTGTAAAGTTCCAAAACATGGATCAGTTATGAGACTCACATTTGATTGAGTTCAATTCTTTTAAGCTAATTTGTCATTAGTGTGTGGCAATTATAAATATAATTAATAATTAAGCATGTAAGCATTAAAATTGAATGATTCATAGAATTTGGAAATGACAGTGTGTAGCATTGTGGACACGTTTTTTGGTAAAATTGATGAGAATTACTAAAAATCTAAATAAGAAGCTATTCTAGTAAACTCTCAAAGACGTACAGGAAGTAAATAAATACCACAGAAAGTAAGAGCAAAGAGATTTGTTGCTCTTTGAAACCTGCTCTGCTTTCTTATCTACCCTGTCATGACACAATGAAATGGAAACATCAGGATCCTTCTCCTCTCTGCCACCAACTGAAGGGAAAGGCATGCTCATTTGTTCTGACTCCAGTTACCTATTGCCAAGAATATGTTCTGGGTGAATGTGGCTGAGAGGTATTGCCCTGTCCTATCTGAATGATGGAGGCTCTGTATTTGTCAAGGGAACACATAGATCCCATCTTCTACTGCATGTCATGTCCACAGTAAGCATGTCTACAGAAACTGACCATATTTGTGGTGAATTTAGGTTGGAAGTTTTTGGGATAAGGAAGATTCTCTCTCTCTCTCTCTCTCTCTCTCTCTCTCTCTCTCTCTCTTTCTCTTTCTCTCTCTCTCCCTCCCTCCCTCCCTCCCTCCCTCCCCCCCTCTCTCCTCTCTCTTTTTCAAATAAGTAATTTTGTTTAAAAATAACTCAATCCAAGTCTCTGACATGGCTCAAAGGCCTTCCCCTACTTGAGGCATTGCTTCCAGGAAGTGTTTTTCAGTATGTGATTTTGCAGGAAGCTGGAATTGAATCAGGAGGGGAGCAAATGGTAATTTTTAGTGAATCTTGGCTAGATCTTATCTCTTCCATAAGCAGGCCTCAGGGTTCCCTTGAAGATAACTGTGTCAAATAAGGAAAATCTGAGAAGGCAAATGCATTGCAATGTGTGTTTCTCTCATATGTCCTGATGTCTTATAGGTAAAGGAAATGAAATGGTGAAATCCAAGGTCTTGTGAAGGGATCGATACAGGGAATGGTTTTATTTGAAATCATTACTGAAAAAGTATACTACATTAAATATATATTATGTATATTTGTTCCAATGCAATTTTGGCCAAAAATGTGATGCAGTAAGTTGCATGCTTTCTATAGACTTTCAGATCTAAAAATACAAGAAGTGTTCTAGTGTACACACATATATATGGAATCTTGTATGTTACTTTTTTCATAGAAAAAGAGTAAATTCAAAATGACTTTCTATAATGTAAATTTTAGTGACAACATAATGTTTATCCCTTTGATAACCTTGTTTATTTGGATAATCATCCTTAAAGTTTTAATTTTATTTTATTATTATCTCATTATTTTACAAAATTTGTAGACAGTGCTTTCTTTTCCAGGTGTGACTGGGCACCTTCACATATTTCCAAGAGTAAAGAAAATACATCACCTGTAAGTGGTTTTCTTAATTATTCCTCAGCTTGTAGTCAGTTTTCATTTTAGGAAATCTATAATTATTTATTAAAAATGAAAATAAACATAATTATGTTCTCAGAGAATATCCACAAATAAGATGAATGACAAATGTGGCATCATTATGAAACATTAAATTCATCTAAGATAGGGCAGTTTGGTCTCTGTTCTTTCTGTGGCCATGACAAAATATGTATTACATGTTTGAGTTGAACCTCAGAGCAAAATATCCTACTGTTTAGTCTTTATTGTCACATACATGACATAGTGGTCAATGTTTTAGTGCTACCCTGAAAATAAACACTTAGAATTCTACAAAGGTAAAAATTGCCTGGTACTAACACACATATCAGTTAAGTTCATTTCTGAATTTTTAGAGTAATGCAGTCCTTAATAGTTTGGAGGAGCTGAACTTGATTCAGGTTTAGGATCCAAAATGTGGGGAAAAGATCTAGTGCAGGTTACTTTTTTTAAGATTTATTGATTGATTTGAAAGGCAGAGTTACATAGATTGGGGGACAGGGAGAGAAAAAGAGATATCTTCCATCTTTCTGCTCCATTTCCCAAATGGCCACAATGGCTGGGACTGGACCAGGCTACACCAAGAGCCTGGGACTCCATCTTGGTCACCCATATTAGGGGATGGGGCCCAAATACTCAGGCCATCTCTCAGTACAATTTCAGGCATATTAGCAATGGAGCTGGGTTGGAATAGAGAGGCAGGACTCAAATCGTATGCTCACAAGGGATGACAGAATTACAGATGGAGGCTTAACCTGCTGCATCACATTGCTGATGCCTACTGCATTTTCTTAAATCTTTATACATTTCTCTCAATTATTCACAAATGTAGATTGTAGTGCAGGCTTCCCCAAGTACTGTTTTTAGGCAAATGATTCCATTGTTTTCCTTTAATTTGATATAATGTTATTTCAGTTTTTCAAATGTTCATCAGTAGAATAATCATAGACAAAGCCAAAAGCTACTTTCTATTGTCTGTCTTACCTGAATGTTCTTTCTTATTTAAAAATATTTATGAGCTTGATAGGGAAAGAAGTTAATGGACAGAAAGAGAGAGAGAGAAAGAGCTACCATGCATTTATTCACTCCTTAAATAACCATACCAAGCAGAGGTGGGCAGGATTGAAACCAAGAGCTAGAATGGAGTCTATGCCTGCCTCATTGGTGGCATCACTACTACTTCCCCAGTTCTGTGTTGGCTTAGAGCTGGAAACTAGAACTGGCACTGGAAATCCAACTTGGGCACTCTGAAGTAGAAGTAGGGTTTATCAGCTGGCATCATGAACACTAAACTAAATGCCTGCTCTCTCTTTAAAATATTTTTCCTCTGCCATATTTGAAGTGACTGTGCATGATGTTTTCCTGGAAATTCTTCGATGTTCATTCTCATTAAGGCTTCACTGATAGGATCTTGTCTTTTTCCCTAAATACTTCTAAATTCTTCACTTTAACATTGTTCACTCAAGAGTCAATATTATCCCCCTTTCAGCCTGTTATGTAATTCTCCTGGACAGATGTAGCCCTTTTGAACTTAAACTCCTCTTTCCCTCTAGCTTGGGCATTTTTCACAGCTTTCAGACAATAGTTTGACTCCCTGTTTAATGCTTCTTATGTGGTTGTCCAAATGCTCAGTCTAAAATGAAACCACATCCTTCCTTCTTCCTTCATACCTGTGTACAAGATACACAACTTTCAGTGTTTGTTTGTGACCGAGTTCATATGCTAACCAGAGGTGTTCCATTACAGGTGATGATAGGATTTGAAGACCTGGCTGTGTATTTCACCTGGAAAGAATGGCAGAACATGAACAATGCTCAAAAAATCTTGTACAGGGATGTAATGCTGGAGACCTACAGCATCTTGTTCTCTTTGGGTGAGTGACACCCATCACATTACAAATGATAACATTTTTTTTTCTATTTGACAAATAAGTAAACACTTTATAAAGTATAATATTTGGAAGGTGCAGAATTTGAGAACGTGGATAATCTGAATTTCTAACATCAAGAAAGGATGCAAATTGGTACCTTTGTTGCAGAGCACCTGGACAAAGCTATAGTCTTTTAAATAACCCAGGATTATGAATTCACAAAGTCTAACATTGTTTCCATTAATAGGGCACTGCATGACAAAACCTGACTTGATCTTAAAGTTGGAGCAAGGAGAAGAACCCTGGATGGAGGAAGAATGCTTACATCAGAGTCTTCCAGGTCAGTCTGCACATAATGGGCAAGGAGGCCACAGTAGAAGCAGTGAAGCAGATGTTGACTGGTGCTGTTTCCATGAGTTTTTCTCAAGGCTTACTCCTGATGACAGCTGGATTTATATATCAAGTATTCTAGAATATCTATGGATACCAATGTCTGTCTCTTTTTTTCCTTGGTGAAGATGTTTTTGAATTAAAAAAATGCCAGTGCTTTTCTGATGTAACTAAGGGGTTTTTTCCAGGTTAGATTCATTCTACAAATTCTAACTTGTCATTCTCCACACTTTCATACCTTTTCCTTCATGCATTTATTAATTCCTTCAGTGGCTGGCAACCCTCTCTTTCATTTCTTTGTGCCTCAATCTTTGTCTCTTTGGCTTTGAAGTAAGTAAATAAATGAGTAAATGCTAAAAGATGATCAGGAGTAAGCCTCTGTGCTGTGACATCAAAAATCATAAAGCTAAGCATGAACTTGTATAGGAACATGAAAATAAGTGATCCTAGACTCACCAAGAATTTCATGAGTTTCTCAATCCCAAGGTCAAGTAATATCATAGGTTCATGTTGAATGGCTCAGATTTGTTTGGGAGAAGAGTTTGAATTATGAATTCTTATTTTTCATTGTCATTGAAAACAAGAAAATGACAAAACAGCATAGGAAATGAAGTTTTCTGTAAAAATAGGAGGCAACTAATCAAAAGCCTCCAGAAACTCAAATTATCACAGGGGGGTGTATATAGAAAGAATTGAGAGGAGATAACCATAGCTGGTGTTTTCAGAATGAATTAGAAAACACTTTTCAAAGAAAGTGAACACACCCTGGGTTGTAGAAACAAATTCTTTAAACTGGTAGGGAGTTTATACCCAAGATGGTATACTGTGACTTTTCTGAACCAGTAGCAGATATGAGAAGCTGAAGATGTCAGATTTACTTAGGAATATGGAGAAGCTGTCATAGAGTGCAGATAAAAGAGTTTTTCATTTGAAAAATCCCACAAATGCTATTTCCTGGAGAAGACTGAACATGAGGCAAACATACATGCAAATACTGTTCCTTAAATTTGATCCTGTTTGGAATACAAGCACATTTCATTCTTCTTCACCTGAAAGTAAATGATCCAATAAAACTTTCTCATATTTCTGAAATATTAGAAAAGCACAAAATACAAAATTTTTATAAATATAAGCTGCAGTTAAAGCACAAGGAAAAATGGTTACTAGGCAATGGGTGAAAATTTTTGCTAAATATTTTTTTCCATTCTTTGAAAGCTTGTGTAGTTGTTTCATCTCTGTGAAAAGCAGAATGACAATGAGTCTGCTAGTCTGCTAAGAAAGATCTTTTAACTCACTCTGCAAATGACTGTAACAGTTAGGACTGACTATTCTGAAGCTGATAGTCTGGAATTCTATCTAGTCTTCTCTGGTGTATCACAGGGTCCCAAGCACATAAACTGTCATCTGCAGCCTCCAAGGTTACATAAGCAGAGAGCTATATTCAAAGCAGAGAGTTGTATTGGAGGCAGAGTAGTCAGGTTTCAAACTGGCATACCTAAACAGAATTCAGGTAGTGAACACAATCATGATTGAATGTTGGGAGACTATTGAAACGATTCAATATATTAATGTATTAAGGAGAAAAACCATATAATAATCATAACTAAGTTTCTCATATTGATTTTGTTAATATCTTATGCCATTTGAATATCAAGTAACTTAATTCCATTTACAGAAGTTATCAAGGAGAAAGTTATATGTGATTCAGTAAAGTGGTTGGTTGTTTTTTTCTCATTTCAGTTGCTGGGAAAAGGGATGACCTGATTAGAACCAAGCAGGAATGTCAGGACAAAAGTCTGAATATTAATGTTATGAAAAATAACAAGACATCAACTCCAAAGAGAGTTGAATTAAGAAAAACATTTAATTTAAGTTCAAGCCATATTCCAAAACTAATTATCAGAAAGGGAAATTATTCAAGAATGAAACCTGAAGAATGCAATGTATGTCACAATGTGCATCCCCATAGGGGGTCAGATCAAATACAAGCTGAAGAGAAAGTTGATGCCACTAAGGTGCCTGGGAACTGTCTCCAGTTCTGTGAGCCTCTTAATCAGTGTCACAAGATTCAGACTGTGAAGCAGACATTTGAGCATATTGGACAAGGGAAAGTCTTCACAAGGAAGATGCTCTGTAAATCTGAGAGGGTTCATAAGGGAGAAACCTGCAATAAGTCAACTATCACTGTTGGAAAGGCAACTCAAATAACAAATGCTTTCCACAAAAGCTCTAACCTCAGTATGCATCAACAAACCCACACAAGAGAGAAATTTTATGATGATATTAGATATGTGGAACCTGTTATTTACCAATCACATCTTGCCATAAATCAGGGACAACATTTAGAGAAAAAACCCTATGCAGGTAAACCTTGTGAAAAATCCTTCAGTTGTAATTCCTGCCATAGCATCCATCACAGTACTCACATACAGGGAAACCCCCATATGTGTATTGAATGTGGAGAGACCACTCATCAGGAGTCAGATCTCGTTAGACAACAGAAAATTCACATACAGATGAAACTACATGAATATATTGATAGTGGAAAAGCCTTTTTCCCAAAACCATACATCATACCACAACAGAGAATTCACACAGAGGAGAACCTTCAGGAATATAATGACTATGGAAAAGACTTTTTGAAGAAGTCCGACCTCAACAATCAGCAGAGAATTCACAAAGGGCAGAAGCCTTATGAATGCAATGACTGTGGAAGAGCTTGTTGCCACAAATCAAACCTAATAATGCACGTGAAAATTCATCCAGGGGAGAAACTTTATGAATGTAATGACTGTGGCAAAACCTTTAGCCAGAAGTCATTCTTCAGAATCCATCAGAGAACTCACACAGGGGAGAAACCTTATGAATGTAATAACTGTGGAAAAGCCTTTGGCCGAAAGACAAGCCTAATAATACATCAGAGAATTCACACAGGGGAGAAACCTTATGAATGTAATGACTGTGGAAAAGCCTTTGGTAATCAGCCAGACCTCATTAGACATCAGAGAACTCACACAGGGGAGAAACCTTATGAATGTATTAACTGTGGAAAAGCCTTTGGCCGAAAGACAAGCCTAATAATACATCAGAGAATTCACACAGGGGAGAAACCTTATGAATGTAATGACTGTGGAAAAGCCTTTGGTAATCAGCCAGACCTCATTAGACATCAGAGAATTCACACCGGGGAGAAACCTTATGAATGTAATAACTGTGGAAAAGCCTTTGGCCAAAAGACAAGCCTAATAATGCATCAGAGAATTCACACAGGGGAGAAACCTTATGAATGTAATGACTGTGGAAAAGCCTTTGGTGATCAGCCAGACCTCATTAGACATCAGAGAATTCACACCGGGGAGAAACCTTATGAATGTAATAACTGTGGAAAAGCCTTTGGCCAAAAGACAAGCCTAATAAGGCATCAGAGAATTCACACAGGGGAGAAACCTTATGAATGTAATGACTGTGGAAAAGCCTTTCACCAGAAGTCAATCCTCAGAATGCATCAGAGAACTCACACAGGTGAGAAACCTTATGAATGTAGTGACTGTGGAAAAGCCTTTGGCCAGAAGACAATCCTAATAATACATCAGAGAATTCACACAGGGGAGAAACCTTATGAATGTAGTGACTGTGGCAAAGCCTTTCGCCAGAAGTCAATCCTCAGAATGCATCAGAGAACTCACACAGGTGAGAAACCTTATGAATGTAGTGACTGTGGCAAAGCCTTTGGCCAGAAGACAAATCTAATAATGCATCAGAGAATTCATACAGGGGAGAAACCTTATGAATGTAATGACTGTGGAAAAGCCTTTGGCAATCAGCCAAACCTCATTAGACATCAGAGAATTCATACAGGGGAGAAACCTTATGAATGTAATGACTGTGGCAAAGCCTTTGGCCATAAGACAAACCTAATAATGCATCAGAGAATTCATACAGGGGAGAAACCTTATGAATGTTATCACTGTGGCAAAACCTTTAGCCAGAAGTCAAGGCTCAGAATGCATCAGAGAACTCACACAGGTTAGAATCCTTATGAATGTAGTGACTGTGGAAAAGCCTTTGGCCGAAAGACAAGCCTAATAATGCATCAACAAATTCACACAGGGGAGAATCCTCATGAATGTAATGACTGTGGAAAAGCCTTTGGCAATCAGCAAAACCTCATTAGACATCAGAGAACTCACACAGGGGAGAAACCTTATGAATGTAATAACTGTGAAAAAGCCTTTGGCCAGAAGACAAGCCTAATAATGCATCAGAGAATTCACACAGGGGAGAAACCTTATGAATGTAATGATTGAGGAAAAGCCTTTGGAAATATATCACAACTCAATGCATCTGAAAATTAGCACAGGACAGAAATGTCATGAGTGTAATGACTGGAAAAGCCTTTTGTGAAAAATCACAACTCCTACATACCAGAGAATTCACACAGGTGAGAAACCTCATTAAGCTAATGACATAATGGAAAGGCCTTTGTCCACAAATCAGACCTCATTGAACACCAGATAGATCACACAACAGAGAAACCTTATGAATGTAATGCATGTGGAAAAGCCTTTGACAATAAGTAAGAACTCAATGCACCAGAGAATTCACACAGGGGAGAAACCTTATGAATGTAATGACTCAGCAACTTTTTAACTATAATCCAACCCTACTTGCACATCATCAAGTTCATATAGGGGAAAACCCTTTTGAATGTAATGCATGTGAAAAAGCCTTTATCTGGAAGTCACACCTTTTAAGACATCAGAAATTACATGGGGGAAAACCTTATGAATGTAATGAGTATTGGAAAGCTCTTTGCCAAAAATCATGCCTTATAACATCAGAAAATTCACAGGGTGGATACTTTTGAATGTAATAAAGGTAAGAGATCCTTTTGTCAGAAGTAATACCTCACAACACATCATGGAATTCAAACAAAGGAAAGAGTTTAAGAATATACTGAATGTGGAAGATCTTTTTCCCAAAATCAATGTAATCTTTGTGACAAAGCCTTTTGTTAGAAACCATGCCCCATACAACAGGGACTCATGTAAAAGAGAAAGCCAATGAAATTTATTAGTGTGAAAAAAGCCACTCTTCAGAAATCAATTGTTATAATGAAAGAATTCACACAGGGGTTTTCTTACAAGTGTAATGAATGTAGAAAAGTATTTACCTGGGATTCATGCTTACATTGATACAGAATTCAAAGAATATGAGAAAACTTTTAGCCAGAAATTAGATATCAATGGACATCAGAAAATCCATGTTTAAAAAATTCATCTCCTCTAAATCAGTCTTTAGTTCACAAGAAGTGACTCAGAAATGAGATTACCATAATTCATCTCTCAATGGTTAACTGAGAACTCGCCAAAGAGAAAATCCTTTGATTGTAATACAATTGGAAAAACCTTTACTGTAAGGCAAATTTCTACAAAACTTAACAAGATTACAGGGAGAGGTATCTGAAAATGCCATGCGTCTAGAAGAATTCATAGATACAACCACACCTCAGCAAGTGTTAGGCAATTCACATGATGAATTGTGGCTAAGATGTGTTAACCATTCATCAGAAATTCTTTCTCTTATACAACCTGTGTTTTTAGTTTCCCACCATTGTGAGACCAAGTAAATGCCCTATGCTTTCATGTGTAAATTTTGCTAACAAATATAAACGGTTGATTCAACAGTTACTTTGAATATCTTCACCAATCACAAAGTTATTGTTGTATAGCGGTTTTATTGCCTGCCTAGGATTCTTTCCCCACATTATTGTAGTATTGTAGTTCAAAGAATTGGTGTGACCACAGGCATTTGAACTGACACATGTTCCAGCCATAATTCTGTACTCCAGCCCTGAGTGTTGTGTCTAGTATAGGGAATGAGCCTGTGAACTCATGTGAACTTTCAAGTTATCTGTGTGCATGTCTGGATTAGACTATACAACCTGAGGTATGTTTGAATATTCAAGTAGGAGTTTTTGCACACATCACCCTCATTCTATAATGGGACTATCTCAAGTCCTATAAATTGCTCTTTATCTCCTAAATTTTCCTGTATTACTGAGTGTGCAATCCATTTTAAAATATTTCATTTATGATCCCCTATCTTTATGCTTTTCTTTAATTTCTTGCCCAGAGACAAGAATTTGGTTGTATTACTCCCTACTGCTAAAAGTGACTCTCAGTTTTATTTAAAATGTGTGTTTTCATCCTTTCTCAATTTACACAGTCCTTTCTGGATTTTAATCAGATTAACATTCAGTTCAGGATATACTTGGGATGGACAGTCTACACAAGTTGCATGACCATCCCCTGAAAAATGGGCTACAAATGCTATGATGATCATCTAACTGTAATGTCTCTTTTATTTTCCATCTGGAGGACAATCCTGAATGTCATCCTTCTACTTCCATTACTGCCCATTGGAAAAAGCTCATTGTCCCTGTTCAAGTACTTCAGCTTCTTTCCAGGCTTCATCAAATCAAATCTTAGTATAATCAGAAATTTAAAAGAAAGTGAATGGTGTGGCTGTTGGCAGTTTCAGTGAGGTCAAGTGATTTGCTGGATTGGTATTTTGTCTGGGTTGGCTTCCATCTTACTCAGAACTAATTTTCCATAATATTGTATGGCTGAGGACTTTTTCCAGGCCCCCAACTAAGTTTGTGCATTTCTCATGGAAGGTGGGAGTATTATGTCCAAAAACTGTATATATGTGATTGTATTAAAAACTTTTGGATTGGGTTAATGGGTTTTCCATATAGTCCTGGCTAGGATCACATATGTGCCCAGAATCCAAAGGCAAAAGGAGATTTATACTCAACGAAAATGAAAATCAATGTCATCATGAAGGCAAAGATGAAAGTGATGTAATCATAAAGGCAGAGGCTACCAGAAGCTGAAGTTGGCAATGAAAAGATTACTCTGTAGATACTGGCTGGAGCACAGACCTCACTCCCTGCATTTCAGTTTGAGCCAGAGAGAGAGAGATTTCCCTTTTATCCTTCAAATAGTGACAGTATATGTTTTCATTTTTTTAAGTCATTAAGCTTGTGATCATTTTTCACAGTAGCAATAGGTAACCAGATTCTCTTGCTACTACCCTGGAGGAGACTGAAATTTCATGGAACCTGAGCACAATCTGGTGGTAGAAGTAAAAAAACTGATCATATCTGGGAAACTTGACAGAAAATTGCTAGTAGGGTCAACCACAGATGGATAAATTAGCTCCCTTATCCACATCTAAGTATTAATACATGAAAATTATTGCCTTATAATTATCATTGTTGGAATATAAATATGTTGTGTGACTCTAGAAGCCATTTCTTAAGTCTGGATGGAATATAATTCTTTTGGTTTATTTGCTTTGTGTCATTTTTGCTTTTCCAATGTTTTTAATCACTGATACCTCAATAAATTCCTTTCTTCTAAAGTTGTTTGTGATATATGTTATTTACAAATAATCCTCTGGGAGAGGGCAGTTATTGTCAGAAATCCACTAATTTCTTTGAATTTTTATTTTTGTGTTAATTTCCTACATGTGATATGGGTTCTATTGAAAGAGGCACTGGTTAGTTTGCTGACTGATGATGCCATAATTTCTTAAGCCAAGTAATTGTACACTTTCTGGCTTGGAGTCTTGCTTTCCTTTATACTTAAGAAGTCTTTCTCTATGGGCTTTGTTTCATTATCTATGACTTGATCAGGGTGGGGATATTTTGACCTGCTTGGATTTCTTTTCATCTTAGTTTTGTTTTCCTTCAAAACAAGGCTGAGACAGGAGCATATATGAAGGTCTTATATGGGACTTGATGCCAGATGAAGAGTGAGGGCATAGAAAATGTGAGAAGGGGAAACAAGTTCACAGAAGAACATACTGGTGAATTGGTAGCTAATGTGAGCCAGCTGGTCTCCATGTCACTTTGAACTGTATCCAGCCAATAATTTCCTATCAACTGATGTCCTAGGATTTGGAGTCTGATGCCATTGTGAATTGCTGGATATTGTCTCTGAACTTTTTACAGCTCTGTTAACTTGAGTGAGCTTTAAGAGAGCCTGGCATAGTCAATCTAGATGAATGAATGAAAGAGCTTTGTAGATTTGTTATAGCAAAAAGTGCCTGGTGATGAAGAACAGGTCATAGGGGGCCACTTAATTGAAACACAGTTAGCCGCAAGACTGAAGGAATGAAATGTTGTGAACAAGCATTATATTATGGATTCAAGTTTAAAATTAGTTGATTTGAAGAAAGATCTTTGGTGCAGTGCTTAATAAAGCACTTGGGATGTCTGAATACCTAGTTTTGAGTCCAGCTTCACTTCTGATTCTAGTTGCCTGATACTGCACATACTTGAGGCACCAGGTTATGATTTAAATATTTGGATCTTGCCATTCAAATTAAAGACCAAATTGAGTTCTAACCTCCTGGCTTTAAGCTGCACTGATTCAAGTGCCAGCTGCTGCACTTCTGATCTAGCACTCTGTCATGTGCCTAGGAAAGCGTCAGAAGATGGCCCAAGTGCGTGAACCCTGCATCCATGTGGGAGACTCCAAAAAATCTCCTGGCTCATGGTTTCAGAACAGTTCAGTTGCAGCCATTGCAGCCATTTGGGGTATAAACCAGCAGATGGAAGACTTGTAGCTCCCTCTGTCTCTCTGCCTCTGCCTTGCCCCTCTCTGTAACTCTGTCTTTCAAATGAATAAATAAATTTTACAAAAACCAGAAGATTGCATAAGTTTATTAATTGCTATCCCTGTTAAGGTAAAGTATCAGTCCATGATTTCTTATGTGTCTGCCCTGGATGGCTCAGCTCTGAGGCTCCAACAGAGAAGATGCTCTTGATGGGGTCAACCATGGCTTCTCAGGAATGGCATTGTATAACCATAAATCCAGAGACTAGATATTGAATAAGCACAGCATTTTCAAAATGAAGAACAACAATTTAACCCATGAAATTTTCACATCAGATTTGGACTAGACCATTTGGGATATTTGAGTGCCTTTCTCTCTAAGTTTCTATGTACATAAAATATTTAATCATGAGATTAAAATTAAGATCACAAATAGAAGTCTTTAAATTTTTTTTATTTAAATTACACAAATTGCATGTACATCATATGTACAGATTCAGAAACATAGTGAATGTGCCCACCATTTTTCCTCCCCCATCCCATTCTTATTTTTTTACAAATGTCTATTTTCAATTTGTTATATTCATGAAAATAACCATGCTCTGAGCAGAGTTCAACAAATAGTATGAAGAAAAAAAAACATAAAGTAACACTGAACCTGAACAGTAGAGACAAAGACTTAAAAATCACTGCAAGGGCTGGCACTGTGGTGCAGTGGGTTAAAGCCCTAGCCTGCAGTGCAGGCATCCCATATGGGCACAGGTTTGAGTCCCGACTGCTCATCTTCTGATCCAGCTCTCTGCTGGTGGCTTGGAAAAGCAGTAGAAGATGGCCCATCTTTGGGCCCCTGTACCTCCATGGGAGGACTGGAAGAGGCCCATAGCTCCTGATTTTGGTTCAGCTCAGCTCTTGGCATTGCAGCCATTTTGGGAATGAACCAGCAGAATGGAAGATGTCTCTCTCTCTGGTTCTATCTCTCTAACTCTGCCTTTCAAATAAATAAAACAATTATTTAAAAAAAAGACACTGATTTCAAAATGTCAACTTCATTCCTATAGATTACTTTTTAGGTACTCTATTACTTACCACAGATCAGAAATAATATTTGATATCTTTCTTTTAGGGACTGGCTTATTTCACTAAGCATAATGATTTCCAGTTGCATCCACTTTTTTTGCAAACAACAGGATATCATTTTTTTTAACCATTGTGTAGTATTCCTTAGTGTATATATACCATTTTTCTTTATCTAATTTTCAATTGATGGACATCTGGGTTGATCTGATATCTTAGCTCTTGTGGATTGAGCTGCAATGAACACAGGGGTACAGATAAATTTTTCATACACTGATTTCTTTTAATGTAACTGTTTAAATTCCCATCAACAACAGATTAGGATAATGTTTTTCCCTCATTCTGGCCAGAATTTGTTGTTTGCTGATTTCTATATTGGAGCTATTGTAACTGCGGTGAGGTGAAACATCATTGTAGTCTGATATGCATTTCTCTGATGGCTAGTGATCCTGAACATTTTTTCATGTTTATTGCCATTTGAATTTGCTCTCTTGAAAAAAAGGCTGTTCAAGTTTTTGCCCCCTTTTTAACCAGATTGTTTGTTTTCTTCTTGTTATATTTCTTGACATTTTGTGTATTCTTTTTTTTAAAACTTTTATTTAATGAATATAAATTTCCAAAGTACAGCTTATGGATTACAGTGTGTTTTTCCCCCTCATAACTTCCCTCTCACCAGCAATCCTCCCCTCTCCTGCCCCCTCTCCCCTTCCATTCACATCAAGTTTCATTTTCAATTGTCTTTATATACAGAAGATCAATTAAGCATATATTAAGTAAAGATTTCAACAGTTTGCACCCACACAGAAAAAAAGTGTAAAATACTGTTTGAGTACTAGATATAGCATAAATTCACAATGTACAACACATTAATGACAGAGATCCTACATGAGGAGTGAGTGCACAGTGACTCCTGTTGTTGACTTAACAAATTGATGCTCTTGTTTATGGCTTCAGTATGATTACTGATCTTGTCATGAGTTGCCAAAACTACAGAGGACTTTTGAGTTCACCGCCTCTATCATATTTAGACAAGGTCATAGTCAAAGTGGGAGGTCTTTCCTCCCTTCAGAGAAAGGCACCTCCTTCTTTGATGGCCCATTTTTTCCACTGGGATCTCACTCACAGAGATCTTTCATTTAGGTCTTTTTTTTTCCAGAGTGTCTTGGTTTTCCATGCCCGAAATACTCTCATGGGCTCTTGAGCCAGATCCGAATTCCTTAAGGGCTGATCCTGAGGCCAGAGTGCTGTTTAGGACATCTGCCATTCTATGAGTCTGCTGTGTATCCTGCTTCCCATGTTGGGTTGTTCTCTCCTTTTTTGATTCTATCAGTTAGTATTAGCAGTTACTAGTTTTGTTTGTGTGATCCCTTTGACTCGTAGACCTATCAGTGTGATCAATTGTGAACTGAAATTGATCACTTGGACTAGTGAGATGGCATTGGTACATGCCACCTTGATGGGATTGTATTGGAATCCCCTGGCACATTTCTAACTCCACCATTTGGGGCAAGTCCAATTGAGCATGCCCCAAATTGTACATCTCCTCCCTCTCTTATTCCCACTCTTATATTTAACAGAGATCATTTTTTATTTAAATTTAAACACCTAAGAATAATTGTGTGTCAATTACAGAGTTCAACCAATAGTACTAGAACAAAAAATACTAAAAGGGATAAAGTATTAAATTGTACATCAACAATCAGGACAAGGGCTGATCAAGTCACTGTTTCTCATAGTGTCCATTTCACCTCAACAAGTTTCCCCTTTGGTGCTCAGTTGTCACCAGTCAGGGAGAACATATGATATTTGTCCCTTTGGGACTGGCTTATTTCACTCAGCACAGTGTTTTCCAGATTGCTGCATCTTGTTGCAAATGACCAGATTTCATTGTTTTTGACTGCTATATATTATTCTATAGAGTACATGTACCATCAACAGTAGACTGGATAGAGATTCATCTTTTCATCTGCTCTCTGGGGGAGGGATGCATTAGCTGGTTCACTCCCCAAATGTCCACAATGGGCCAAGCTGGGCCAATCTGAATCCAGGAGCCAGGAGTTTCTTCCAGGTCCCCCATGTGGCTAAAGGTGCCCAAGTATTTGAGCCATCTTCCTCTGCTTTCCCAGGCACATTAGCAGAGGGTTGGTTGGGAAGTGGAGCACCCAGGACTTGAATCAGCACCCTTGTGGGATGCTGATATTGCAGGCCAGGGCTTTAACCTATTGTGCCACAGCTCTAGCCCCATTTGACCACTTTTAAAAGGTACTGTTATTGTGGTCCTGACAAAACAAAATATAGCTGATGAATTTTATAATCTTAAGCATTTCTAAGTGTATGGTTGAGTAGTGTTGAGTATATGCACATTGCTATGGGACCAATATTCAGAACTGTTTTTCCTTATGAGACTGAAACTCTCTACCCACTGAATGAATATTTTTTATAATTCCACCACCTCCAGCTCCTAGCAATTGCCATTCTACTTGCCATTGCCCAGACTACGGAGTCTTTAGGTGATATGATATTTTAGGGTCACATAACTGAGAGGGTAGAGGGAACCCTCCTGGATCTCAGTTTGTCTCTGCAAAGCTGGGTCCTGATTATACCCAGGCACTCCCTGGGGTTTTCAGATTGGGCTATGTGGCATGCATGTGTGTGATTATGGACATGGCATGAGGCAGATGGAGGATGAGACTTTGGAGAGGTCTTTTCTGCTGAGGAATCCCATGACAGTGGATGCCAAGAAATGAAATCAATTTCTTGATGAAAGTCTACAATAGAACCTGGAACTCAGGGTGTCTAAGCTTTCTTTGCTAAAACCCCACTGGAGAAAGCCATCTGTTCTGCTGCTCTGTCCTGACTTTCCAGGGGCCCAGACTCAAGAAATCCTGGATGTGAATACTTTATAACTGAGATATTGGATGAGCTCTTGCTATTGATACCTCAGGCATTTGGGAAGGAAGGATCCCATGGTGACATGGGTTGTCCCAAAGAAGGAAACTCTATGAAAAGTCACCACGCTGATCCCACTTGGGCATTGCAACACTACTTCCCCTTTTGTGGGTATTTTTGGAGCCTCATGTAGGCTGTCCTGTCCCATATAGGAACAATTTATTGGAAGAGTTAAAATCTGGGTCAGCCTGTTAGGTCTACACTCTAGGTCATGGCAGACAGAATGGGAAGAGGAATGTTGTGCTAGTGCTCATCTTTTATGTGAATCCTAAGCTAGAGAAATGTTCAGACAGAAATCTGTGCTTGACCTTGCTAACAGAAAGTTACCTGGAACAGAAACAGTATTGATAGCCAGATGGGGATATGATACCTCCAGACCTGGCTTTAGAACCACTGCAGGAAGTTGAAAATGTACTTAACAGAGTCATACACTTCTCCCTGGGTGATGGGCAATTTCACCACACTGACAATGAAGCCCAATGCTGATTCACCTTGAGTGCAAGTGCAGAGGGATCTTCATAACCATGGCCTGGTAATGGCCAATATGACCTCCTGTTCCTGTTCTATAAAAACAAACAAAAAACCCCAAGTGCATAACTTGATGAAGATATATATTTTCAGCTACATGTACAGTGTCAGTGGTATTGTAAATGATGCAACCACCACAGAAAACAGTTTGTTCTTCATTACATTGAAAATAAAATTTTATATGATGTGATAATCTCAGTTGTTATTAAATATCTAAAGGTATTGAAAGTTCAATATAAATAAAGTATTAGCACTATTTACCACAGCATAATTCACTGTAGCCAAGACTTCTAGTGTGGCCTGCACTCACAGTGGAAAGTTATGCAGGCACAGAAGAAAAGAAAATCCTGTGACATGGATGAACAGTGAGGTTATTTTACTAAGTGAAATTAGCCACAAGTATCAGTCCCCCAAGGACAAATACTCTAAGATTCCTACATATGAAGTATTTAAAGTAGTCAGAGAGGCCAGCGCTGTAGTGTAGTGGTTTAAAGCCCGACCTGCAATGTTGGCAATCCATATGGGTGCCTCTTTGATTCCTGGCTACTCCACTTCTGACCCAGCTCTCTTGTTATGGCCTGGGAAAGCAGTAGAAGATGGCCCAAGTCCTTGGGCCCCTGCACCTGTGTGGGAAACCTGAAAGAAGCTCCTGGCTCCTGGCTTCAGATCAGCTCAGCTCTGGCTGTTGTGGTCATTTGGGGAGTTAACCAGTAGATGGAAGATCTCTCTCTGGCTCTACCTCTATCTGTAACTCTTTCAATTAAATAAAATAAATCTTTTTAAAAAAATAGAATATGAGAAGCACAAAGTAGAAGGGTAGTTATGGATGGAAGGAAGGGTATGCTATTCAGTAGAAATGGAATTTTTAGATGAAAAATCCTAGAGATCTGGTGTGTGCGTGTAGACACATGTATATGTCACTTACCTTAGAGTGACATCTGCGCTTGTGAGATACAGTACTCAAGCCCTCTTCTACTTGACCCTGGATAAGAAAAGGGCTCCCTCTGTTGGTCTTTGGTCACTCTTAAGGTGCTTGTGAGTAGGGCTGGTGGCAGGCTATTCCCAAATGTGTGGAGATTCATGATTAGAGTCATCTAGGAATATTGGGAAAGACTGCAATGTAATATCTCCTCTCTCCCCAGCTTGGTCTCCTTAGTCACCACACTGTATTTCAATGAGAATACAGGAAGATACACCAGTATCTGCTGAGTTTGTGACAATATAATTGCAATTGAATCCTATGAATGGATCTTCCTTTATAAGAAAATGGGCAGCCTCTCATCTTGGCCTGAGGCTTCTAAGTGCATCCAACAAATATTATTTCCAGTTTTATTTATTTTATTTGTTTAAAGATTTATTGATTTATTTGAAAATCAGAGTTACACAGAAAGAAGAGAGGCAGAGAGAGAGAGAGAGAGAGAGGTCTTCCATCTGATGGTTCACTCCCCAATTGGCTGCAACAGCCAGAACTCCACCAATCTGAAGCCAGGATCCAGGAGCTTCTTTTGGGTCTCCCACGTGGGTGCAGGGGCCCAAGGACTTGGGCCATCTTCTACTGCTTTCCCAGGACACTGCAGAGAGCTGAATCAGAAGTGGAGCAGGCAGGTTTCAAACTGGCACCCATATGGGATGCCGGTGCTTCAGGCCAGAGCGTTAACCCACTGCACCACAGCACCAGTCCCTCCAGTTTTATTTTGGTAGGACCCTTGTCCAGGTATAGCAGGCCACTGAATAATCAGTCTTTCCAACATTTACATTAACATTTATTTCTCCATGAAGGATTTTCCTACAGAGAAGCAACGTGAAAGACGATTTTTCTCTTCTATATTATGGAGTTGCTAAGGAAATAATTTCTTCATTAACCATTGGAGTGATTGAAATGAATTTAAGTGAGTGGTGAACACTGAGGAGAGAGCTGAATGAAGGCAGAAGTTCACAGTGCAGTGGGGAGACAGATGCTCCTGCAGTGAGCTCAATCACTGTTAGAGATACTGGGAGAGGTTGAGCAGCATTGAGTGAGGGATAAATGAGAGGGTTGGATAGAAGAGCAAGATGGAGTTATTCAATTTGGTCACCATTTTATACGTAAAACAATTTTCTGGGATAAATTCTTTTTTCTCTTTCAACATTCTGTTTATTTATTTTCAGTTTGTATTCAATGCTAATCAATTCCATAATGAGATGAGTTGCTATGAATCAAAGTACAACTACACTGGGGCTGGTGCCATGGCTCACTATGCTATTCCTCCACCTGCGGCTCCAGCACACCGGGTTCTAGTCCTGGTTGGGGCACTGGATTCTGTCCTGGTTGTTCCTCTTCTACTCCAGCTTTCTGCTGTGGCCCGGGAAGGCAGTGGAGGATGGCCCAAGTGCTTGTGCCCTGCACCCATGGGAGACCAGGAAGAAGCACCTAGCTCCTGGCTTTGGATCGGTGGAGCAGCAGCTGTAGCAGCCATTTGGGGGGGTGAACCAATGAAAGGAAGACCTTTCTCTCTGTCTCTCTCTCTCACTGTCTATAACTCTGTCAAATAAAAAAATCATTTAAAAAACATAATTACACAAACACACATATAATCTGAAATAGAAAGATAGTATTTAGATATGAAGCAAAAAGTCATGTTCATTCACATACACAGAGGACTCAGATCTGGTCAACCTTGTTGTTCCCAGGCAGGTTTTTTTTAACAGGCAGAGTTAGTAAGAGAGAGAGAGACAGAGAGAAGGTCCTAATTTTTCCACTGGTTCACCCCCCAAATGGCCATTATGGCTGATGCACTGTGGCTGGTGCACTGTGCCAATCCGAAGCCAGGAGCCAGGTGCTTCCTCCTGGTCTCCCATGCAGGTGCAGGGCCCAAGCACTTGGGCCATCCTCCACTGCCTTCCCAGGCCACAACAGAGAGCTGGACTGGAAGAAGAGCAACCAGGACAGAATCTGGTGCCCCAACCAGAACTAGAACCCGGGGTGCTGGTGCCACAGATGGAGGATTAACCAAGTGAGCTGCAGCAGTAGCCTCCCAGGCAGGCTTGTAAAGATGGTCAAATGTGATTGTGGAGAGAATATTTCTGCCAAAGCACTCTTGGTGAAAACATTTTCTTCCTAGTACACAGTGTGTGGCTGCAGAGACTATGTATAGTTTATGGCCCACTAACAAGAAGAGCACTGAGCCTTGTGGGAATGTTGGCTTCCCAAAGACATGCAGCTGCTTTCCTAGATATGCTTATCTAATATGTCTTGCTAAACATGTTTCAGAGAAACCTTAGAGTTAGATGAGCACATGTATGAGCTGTACAATATGTGGTTGTAATCATTTTTTTTTTCTTTTTAACAGGCAGAGTTAGTGAGAGAGGGAGAGACTGGGAGAAAGGTCTTCCTTCCATTGGTTCACCCCCCAAGTGGCTGCTGTGGCTGGCACACTACGTGATCTGAAGCCAGGAGCCAGGTGCTTCCTCCTGGCCTCCCATGTGGGTGCAGGGCCCAAGCACTTGGGCCATCCTCCACTGCCTTCCTGGGCCACAGCAGAGAGCTGGACTGGAAGAAGAGCAACCGGGACAGAATCCAGCACCCTGACCAGGACTAGAACCCATGATGCCAGCACTGCAGGTGGAGGATTAGGCTAGTGAGCCACGGTGCCAGCCACAGTTGTAATCCTTATCAATAAAGAAAACACATTGGGTTAGTCTGGCACCACTTTTCAGAGAAACAGTTCCCATATCCTATCTCTTATTTCACTTGCACACCCCAACATCTGGCGCCCGAACAAGGACCCTTGGCACAACATGGAAGGGGTGGCTCACCACACCTGGCAAGAGTACAGAAACATTGCTCATCTCTTCAAGATCCTGGTGAGTCATTAAGATGGGGAATTCCCTGTACCTGGTGCAATGGAAATATAAAGCTGGGCTGCTTTATCTCCTTTAGAAAGAGGGACACTCTTTACCAGGAAAGGCAATTGGGTGCTTGCTTTTAAAAATTAGTAGTTGCTACCCTTGGTACCCTGATGAAGACACTTTAAAAAAGTAACTGTTGGGGCCAGCGCTGTGGTGTAGCATGTAAAGCCACCACCTGCAGTGCTGGCATCCTGTATGGGCACTGGTTGAAGTCCTGGGTGCTCCACTTCTGATCCAGCTCTCTGCTATGGCCTGCTATGGTATTAAGATTATGGCCCAAGTCCTTGGGCCCCTGACCTGACATGGGAGACCTGGAAGAAGTTCCTGACTCCTGGCTTCAGATCAGCACAGCTCTGGCTAATGTGGCCAACTGGAGAGTGAACCAGTGGGTGGAAGACCCTTTTTTCTCTCTCACCTCTCCTTCTCTCTCTGTGTAACTCTAACTTTGAAATAAATAAATAAATCTAAAAAAAGTAACTGATTGAGAGAAAGTTGGTCAAAAATAACATCAGGAGCCTTGAGCTCCTATTCTGTTTTTGCACATGTGATAGCTCTGCTGGGATGCCATTAGTAAGGTTACAATTCCCTTGGCCACTGTCCTCAGCCAGGAAGGTCGGTCAATGGGCTTGTCCCCACTGCCTCACAAAGAGACCTCTGCACTTTCAGCATCTACTGTTGTGGTGGTGATATCTGAGTCCCCTTCAGGTATGTCAGTGGTGCTAGGTATGCTTCAGCAAGCCAAGGAGCAAGGGAAATCACCAGCATTAACTGTTTGTCCTGTAGTTTGACCCGAAAATGCAGCTCCCTGGCATGAATATCTTCCTTATAATGTTTCTAGAGGGTTAAAAAAGGGCTTAATGGAGTACAAGATACAGAGTTCTTGTACAGTGGGCATATTGGAGGGAATTGGAGAAGGATGTGAGATGGTGCCATGCAATTGGACAACTTTAGTTAAAATCTTGGTTACTCCAGCCCAGTACATTGTTTGAGCTCAGGAATAGAGACTGGGCTTCTGTACAAGCCATAGATAACCTAAATAACAATGTCCCTACCAATTTTGAGCAGTTGCTGAGAGGGAATGTATTCAGATCTTGGCCGACAAGTTGCTTATCCTTGAAGGAAGGTTTATGTAAAAATTTCCAACATTAATTAAAAGTATGGGAAAATATTCTTGATGTTAAAGACCTGTCCACTTCCTTTTTTACAGTCCACCAGGGGCTACATGTCCTTTGTGGATAGGCTAGAAAAAGCTATTGGACATCAGGTAGATAATCAGGAAGTGGCAAAATATTACTAAAACAAATGGCTTATGAAAATGCAAATCAGGATTAAAAATGTTTTAAAAGATGTTGTCTCCAAAACCTGAAACTATGATGACAGAAATAAATAAATTCCTTCAAACAGTACAGACTGAGACTTACAAAACTAATTTACTGATTGCTGTCCTTAAACATCCTGATAAAATAAAATACTTTGGCTGTGGGAAGCAAGGTCATTTTATTATTTCTTTTTCTTTCACTTTTTAAAAAAGATTTATTTATTTACTTGAAAAGCAGAGTTACAGAGAAGCAGAGGCAGAGAGGGAGAGGGAGAAAGGGCTTCCATTGGCTGGTTCACTCCCTAGATGGCTGCAATGGCTGCAGCTGTGCTGATCCAAACCCAGGAGCCAGGAGCTTCTTCTGAGTCTCCCAAGTAGGTGTAGGGGCTCACGGACTTGGGCCATCCTCTACTGCTTTCCCAGGCCATAGCAGAGAGCTGGATTGGAAGTGGGGCAGCTGATACTTGAACCAGCACCCTTATGGGATGCTGGCACTCCAGGCAGCAGATTTAACTGTTATGCTACAGCACCAGCCCCATCAAAGTCATTGTAAAAGAAACTTTCTGTCATTGCCAAAATCAGTTACTCAACCTTCAAAAAATTGTCCAGGATCTGGAGCTGTGGCATAGAAATCAGCTCTCTGCTATGACCTGGGAAAGCAGTAGAAGATGGCCCAAGTCCTTGGGCCCCTGCACCTGTGTGGGAGACCCAGAAGAAGCTCCTGGCTCCTGGCTTCAGATTGGCACAGTGCTGGCCATTGCAGCCATTTGAGGAGTCAACCAGTGGATGGAAGACCTCTCTCTCTGCCTCTCCTCTTTCTGTGTAACTCTGACTTTCAAATAAATAAATAAATAAATAAATAAATAAGTAAATCTCTAAAAAAGTGTCCAAAACCCAAAAAGCATATCACTGTATTAATCAGAGCTGCTCTGTTCTCTCAGTTTAAACTGAACTATAGTTCTGCTGAGGTGAAGCAGCACTGAGGCTTTTATAATAAGGAAAGGGAGGGTAATTTCCAGCTTTGCATTCTTTAAATATATATAGGGTAGGGTGAGTGCACTGGTTTGAATTGATACAGGAACTAGCATGTGATTCAATAAGTCAAGCTGCTCTTCTGACATTGGCATCTCATATTGGAGTGCAGGTTTGAGTCCTGGCAACTCTTCTTCCATTCTAGATTCTTGCTAGTCTGTGGAGAAAGCAGTGGATAATGGCCCAACTATTTCTGTCAACCATATGGAAGACCTGGATGAAGCTCCTGCCTCCTGTCTTTCATCTAATTCAGTCTTGATGTGGTGGGCATTGTGTAGTAAGCCAACAGGTGAGTGATTTCTGCTGCTTGTTTTTCTCAGTATCTTTCAAATAAAAAATTAATTTAAAAATGAAGGAGTGGCCATTTGACATAGTGGTTGGACCACTGCTTGGGATGCCTGCATCCCATGTCAGAGAGCCTGGAAAAAGTCCCAGATCTGCTTCTGATTCCAGCTTCATGTTGGTGTGCATTCTTAGAGACGGCGATGAGGGTTAAAGGTTATGCCACCCTTGTAGAGACCCAGATTGTGTTTCAGGTTGCTGGTTTGGACTTGGTCCTGCCCCAGCTGTGGCATAAAGTTGGGGAGTGAACCAACAGATTTGAGACATATCCACATCTCTTCTTTTCAAGTACAAAAATAAAATAATTATTTTTAAAGATCAAGAGAGTTCTCAAAATCTTTAAAATAGGCCAGCTCTGTGGCTCAATAGGCCAATCCTCCACCTTGCAGCACCGGCACACTGGGTTCTAGTCCCAGTTGGGGCACCAGATTCTGTCCTGGTTGCACCTCTTCCAGGCCAGCTCTCTGCTGTGGCCAGGGAGTGCAGTGGAGGATGGCCCAAGTCCTTGAGTCCTGCACCCCATGGGAGACCAGGAGAAGCACCTGGCTCCTGCCTTTGGATCAGTGCAGTGCGCCAGCCATAGTGCACAGGCCGTGGAGGCCATTGGAAGGTGAACCAATGGCAAAGGAAGACCTGTCTCTCTGTCTCTCTCTCTCACTGTCCACTCTGCCTGTCAAAAAAAATCTTTAAAATAAAAAGAACTAGCTGTTTCAAAACTATCATAAATTATATTCAGAACAGAAAACACATTGTGAATATTATTGTATTATTTCTACAGTCTCCAAACAGGCATGTAGATGCTTAGAGGGGGACCAGTTTTATAACTTTGGCCTGATGGGAATTGGGTAAGGTTTATCCTTTATAGTATTTGATGCTGTCCCTGTTTTACTAATATGATGTGGATAGTGTCATCTTAAAATTTGGTCATTTTAAGAGTTTATTTTGAAATTATTTCAAACTTACAGAAATACCATGAGTGAGTCCCATTCATTGAGAATGCTCAGTTATTATCCTTTTAGCACTTTTGCCCCTGAACTATGATGTTTCTGCTAACTATAGGGTGGCCCCCTGATAAATAGAATATGAACCCCAATTTAGGAAACCAACATTAATCCAACACCACAACCCAATCCACAGAACTATCATATCTTTTTCCAACTGTGTTAAAATATCTTTTCTCCCATTGTGATTCAATGTTATTTTTCTGGAATTCTAATATGAAATTCTAAAATGAAAACACTTAATAGATATCAAGAGCTGAGATGACCTCAAGCTGGGTCCCTCCAGTGTTCCTTTCTGAGAAAATGTGGGCCCTGTATTCTCATCAGAAACACCCTGGTCTGATGCTGGGCTCTGCTCAGTCTCCCATCTGCACTATGATGGATGCTATCAACTTGATATTTAGTGAATTTCTGCCAGATTGGTTCACATACAACCGTTTAAGGATTTATTTATCTATTTTGAATGCAGAATGACAATGAGTGATCTCTATCTATGTCTACATCTCTATCTTTTAAAAAGATTTATTTATTTGAAAGTCAGAGTTACACAAAGAGAGAAAGAGAGGCAGAGAGAGAGAGAGACAGGTCTTCCATCTGCTGGTTAACTCCCCAATTGGCTGCAACAGTCAGAGCTTCATCAATCCAAAGCCAGAAGCCAAGAGCTTCTTCTGGGTCTCCTATGCAGTGCAGAGGTCCAAGCACTTGGGCCATCTTTTACTGCTTTCCCAGGCCATAGCCTGGATCTCTCTCTCTCTCTCTGTCTCTGCTGGTTCATGTCCAAAAGAGTTGCAAGAATAAGTTCTTTGTCAAGCTGAAGCTAGGATGAACGACTGTTTCCCAGTCTTCCACATGGGTGGCAGGGCCCAAGGACTTGGCATATTCTGAAGCCTTCCCAGGCGCATTCACATTGTGCTTGATCAAAAGCAGAGAAGCTGGGACTTCAAGCAGTACAACAGCACTCTGATGTGGAATGCTGGTATGGCAGGCAGTGGCAAAACATGCTGCACCACAGCATTCGTATACGCAGTACTATATACAAATTTTTATTCCTTTTTGGAGTGTGTGGACTTCTATTAAAAATTATTCTAATATTATGCCAGTATCCTATTTCCTATCAAATTTTCATCCAGTACCTTTGATAGTATTTTTAATCATCAATACTATATGAAATGCTGGTATTTTAATTCCCAATATTGTTTCTCCATTTATATTTTGATCTAGCATCAAGAGCTTTTAAGGGCTCACTCTTCTGTCCTAGTTATTGTGTCATTATGTATTATATCATTATGAGTTCATAGATTCTTTTCTTATCTTTTTAAAGGTATTATAGTCTGAAATTATGTGTTCTGATGCTCAAGTAATTCCAGATCCTAGTGGAATAATCTTCAACACACCAAATTAGGGCCCCCATATCTACAGTTGGTTTAAGTACCATCCTAGGAGAAAAGATTCACTTATTCTTATCTCTCTTCCCTGAATTACATTTCCCTTAAAGGTGCCATTTCTTTCATCAAATCTTGTTACTATTAATGAAGATTTACAATTCAGCTGTACTTCTCTATGTTTTCTCTGGAGATGTTCTTTAATACTTAATTAAAAGGCCATTTTACAAACAA